>NC_073302.1:56943664-57128664 GCF_027595985.1 Sorex araneus | reverse complement strand
TTGCTTTAGAATTTTATGTTATACTTCAGTATGTTTCTTGTGGAAAAAAAGCTTTAGTTTTTTTCTTGACCACATGATTTGAAAATTACAAGCCAAAAATTGTAGAAAAACCTTTAATTTATACTTACCTAGTTTTTTCTTATGATTACATTCAGCTTCTACATTTTTGATAAAGTTGATGCTTATGAAATAGCATTAGTTTAAAAACTCATCCATTTTAAGAGTTTTATTTTTAATCTTGTTATTAATATCCTAGAGAGGTTTTATTAATGTCTGGATAATATTTAATCAGTTTTGTATTCCATAATTGAATTAATCATTTCATAATATAATATTATCATCATCTAAGTATTTAAAATATCAAATTCACCTTTAATTTGTAATTGACATTTTCTTGAGTGTCTAATATTATTTATAGTATATTAATTCTTTAGCAAAGTTGTCAATTGAAGTGGTAAGATATTAGATAAGTTTAGATTTTTGTCAAGGATCAAACTCAAGGCATGTGCTTCTTACTTTCCCTGTCCTGAAATAAAGTGCTTTTTAGGGGCACAGCAGGTAGGATATTTGCCTTGCACGTGGCCGACCCGGATTCATTCCCAGCATATGTTCCCCGAGCACCGCCAGGAGTAATTTCTGAGTGCATGAGCCAGGAGTAACCCCTGTGCATTGCTGGGTGTGACCCAAAAAGAAAAAAAAGTCAAAAGACAATGCAAGGGGTGGTACAGGGCTTTAGGTGCTTGCCTTGCATGCAGCAAACATTAATTTGATTCTCAACACTACATAGTGATACCAACGTAAGTGATCCCTGAGCACACAGAGCAAGAAATAAACCCTGAGCACAAATGGATGTTGCCCATTCTCCTGCCACCCTCCACTGTCTGTCCCTCAGAGAAAAGACAGTGCAAAAATTTAATGTTTACATTTTTTAGAGTAAGTTCATTATTATACACATATTATTGACCATACAGGAAAGGAAAAGTTTGAGTCATAAGGAGAGAAGATCAAACACAGTAGATATGTGCATGAATTAGGAATTTGGATTCCAGAGAGAGTCATCTTGGTTTTATTCACCATGTGTGTGACACTGGGAGAATCACCTAATCTCCTCTAAGTATCTATCAGTCAGTGTCTTCATACTCAACATTTCACTAAGAAAAGTTCCTAAGATTAAAAACAAGTTCCTTCTACACGTAACTTTCAAAAAAATGTTTATTCTCTCTCTCTCTCTCTCTCTCTCTCTCTCTCTCTCTCTCTCTCTCTCTCTCTGGTGTACTGATGTCTGACATGAACTTATCTATTATTTTAACCTTTTCATGAAATTTGAAGGTCAGTAATGGTAGCTTGAATTTCCTGCTCAGAATGTGCTAAAGATAGTTGCCCCTGTTAAGTCCTTAAACTTTGAAATGCATTTATAGAAACTGGGCAGAGACCCCAGTTTTCATGTTGCCTCTGTAAATACTGGACAGGTGGCAACCTTCTTGCTTTCATTAAAGTGTTTGCCCACTTGAGATAAATTACCTCTTCCAGGTATCCAAATGGTGTGTCTGCAAGAGATCATTTACCTCTAACAGGGGAGAATGTTACTTCCACTGAAGTACTGGGATATTAATCATTATGAGAATGGACTAAAGAACCCTTTAGATAGTCAAACATTTTCATGTGGGTGATCCAGACTGAATTTCTAAAATATAAACACTGGTGCTGATTTTCTTTGAATTTTACTTCAATAAATAGAAGGATATATGGATACAAGTAGAATGTTCATATACTTTGTTATATATTTTCCTTCAAAATTGAATCTTATCTGGAAGATAAGAATGTTCACACTTTTTCTGTTACTATTCTGAACTTCCTTTCGTGGTATGGTTTTGGGTTAACTTTCTAGAGGTCATAGCAACTCGAAAAGGAAAAACTCAGAAATCTAGGTTGCATTTAGCCTAACACTGAGATTTCATGTTTAGGTTCTTTGAAAAGCAGTAGATAAACAAATTTGTCATATTAAGCTATTATTGGAAATTATTAAAAATTTAAGGCCTTATTGAATCCTGACTTTAAAAAAGAGCCTTGCCTCCGGTATCATCAGTGAACCAATAGCATCAGCATTTACTAGGAATGTGTTAGAAATACTTAATCTCAGGATTCACTCCAGAGTTACTTAGAATGTATATTTGAACTAGGTCCTGATGATTTGTATGATCAGTGAAGATTGTGAAGAAGTAATTAGAGGATGTTATTATTTAAGTGATTTCACTCATCTTTAATTGAAACAAGCATTGTTTGTGTCATTTCTGGCACTTGTTTGTATCATTTCTGGCACTTTAGCTACTAGTGTCAATTTGTGTCATTTATGGTATTTTAGCTACTAGTATCTATTTTGAGAAATTTTTTGTGTTGAATTTCATTTTCTTTGTTTCTTTTGCATTTTCCCCTTCAATTTTTTTTTTGTGAAAAATTTTAAGCATATCAAAAAGTGGAAATTTTTTTTTTTTTGCTTTTTGGGTCATACCCGGCGATGCACAGGGGTTACCTTAGGGGTTACCTCTGGTTTTGCGCTCAGGAATTACTCCTGGCAGTGCTCAGGGGACCATATGGGATGCTGGGAATCGAACCTGGGTCGGCCGTGGGCTAGGTAAACGCCCTACCCGCTGTGCTATTGCTCCAGCCCCCAAAAATGGAAAAAATTTTATAATGAACAGATATTTTCTTTTTTTTTCTTTTTCTTTTTTTCTTTTTGGGTCACACCCAGCGATGCTCAGAGGTTACTCCTGGCTTTGCACTCAGGAATTACTCCTGGCAGTGCTTGGGGGACCATATGGGATGCCGGGGATCGAACCCGGGTCGGCCGCGTGCAAGGCAAACGCCCTACCCACTGTGCTATCGCTCCGGCCCTGAACAGATATTTTCATTTAAAAAGTTTATTATAATTTTAAGAATGCTTTTTAAATATTATATTTGTTTTATTTAATTTCTGTGTTTTTTTTAGCAAATATAAGTGAGATATTATGGTATTTTTTTTCTCATTTATTTCACTTAGTCTAATAGTCTATAGGTCTATCCATATGATAGATAGCTTAGCTTAATAGTCACTTAGCTTAATAGTCTCTAGGTCTATCCATGTATTAAGTCATTATATATATATAATACATATGCTTTACATATTTTGCCAATTGACGGACATATAAGGCTTTTTTTAGTTCCTGGTTATTATAATTGATGCTGCTGTAAACTTGGAGAGCATATATATTTTTTCTGATTAGTGTTACTCTTGTTTTAAAGACTAATAGGATAACTGTTATATGGAGTGGGATAACTGTAGAAGTGGGTAACTATTTTATGGAATTTTATATAAAATTCCTAATCTTATATAAAAAGGGTAGAGAGGATGGACCACATACAGTGGTGCTCAGGGCTTACTCCTGGGTCTTTGCTCAGGGATCACTCTCAGGTACTGTATGGGTACCATACAGGATGCCAGGCATTGAACCTGGGTTGGTCGTGTGCAAGGGTAAGCACCATATCTACTGTATTATTGCCTTACCTCTTGAATCCTGTTTTACATGTGACATGCATGTGACTATATGCACAATAAATGATTGGCAGGCTCATGATTTACTGATAAGCATAAATTAATTTGAGATAGTTGCAACTTATTGTAACTTATTACAATGTGAAAATACATATCATTTCTGTTCATCATTATGTGACAGTTTTTGCGATTAACAATAGATAATAAATTCAGTAAATAATAAAACAATAATACAGAAAATATACAGTAGATAATTAAGTTATAAAATTGATCTATAAATCAGTTTTATGTCCATATATAAGTAATTAGCAGAGAAACCACAAAAACAATTCTGTTTAAAATGCCATCAAAAAGAAACAACTTCAAATAAATTTAAGCCAAGAGAAGTATTCATACATGGAAACCAATGATATTATTATTATTGTTATTATTATTATTATTAGTCGTTTGGGCCACACCCAGTGATGCTCAGGGGTTATTCCTGGCTCTGCACTCTGGAATCACTCCTGGCAGTGCTCGGGGGACCATATGGGATGCTGGGAATCGAACCCGGGTTGGCTGCATACAAGGCAAACCCCCTGCCTGCTGTATGTTGCTCCAGCCCCATGAGTTTCTTTCTTTTGGAAAAAAATCTTAACACAGCGATTTACATTAGTTGAGTTTCAGGCATAAGATGTTGCAACGCCTATCCCATCATCAGTATTACCTTCTCTCCACAATCGTCCCTAGTTTCTCTTCTAACCCCCAACCTGCCTCCTTGACAGGTATATTTGTAAGTTTGGTTGTTATAGTTTAGGTCTCATGCTTTCAGTTTTGTTGCTTCTGTGATTCTGATATATAGTCACACCTCAGCTCTGTATGCCAATGTGTCAGAGGCTTCTGCCACCTCCTGTCACTTCTAACCTCCACTCCTTGGTTTCTTTTTTCCTTATCTTCTCAGTTCTATAATCCAGGGATCAGGGTAATATAGATTTCCCTCCTTTGATGTCTTGAATTTCCTTTCCTGTTATTCTGTATACCACAGACAAATTAGACGATTCTGTATTTGCCTTTCTTCTTCTGAATTACTTAGCTTAATATGATATCCTCCAGGTCCATTCAAGTCGCAGTGAATTGTATGATTTTTAAAAAATATGAGCCACAGTCAGTGGTACTTAGGGCCTCTAGGGCCACACTCAGCAAGGTTTAGAGGTCATGCAGGGAGCACTTGGGTCACACTTGCAGAGCTAGCTCTACCACTTGATCCTCTGACCTGACAATAACTGTTTGCATAAGAAAGCATTGCACGTTGCTGTCTTCTTATAAGATTGCTGTATTTTAAGTAGTAGTTTTAAGTAGTAGTGTTGGTTTATATAATGTTTTAAAGTACTTTAAATTTTATTGTTCAAAATATGAGCATTTATTAATATCTGAATATTATAAGGACTAAAATAAAGATTGAAATGACAGTAGCAACTGCGCCTTAAAATTGGTGGAACACTCTTAGTAGTTTAGCTTCCTTCCTTACACATTGAGATCTGGAGCCCCACTTTAGAATGACTCTTTGAAGCAATTTGTTTTCTTTTGCTTTTTGCTAAGTGGGTCCCAAGGGGTTGGGTGAAGCAGTGCTGCTTGGGCTGAATGGCGTTAGGGCTATCAGTGCTTGTGAGCATCCAGGACTAGTACTGTTGGTGCTTGGGGACCATTTGGTACTGGGTATTGAACTGGCTCGAGGCCTAACACATGTAAGACCTGTGCTCCAGTCCTTTGAACTATGTCCTTGGCCTGAAACAATTCTTTATGAATTTATTTTAAAGATATTAGATCAGTAAGGTGCACTATTGCCCCTTCTGTTTGAAAAAATAATATAGAACATGGGATCCTTTTCTGTTTTGAAAAACAGTGCAATTAAATAGCAGAAAAGTGATTAGTAGATATATTTGCAATAAAGAAGAATTTCTTAAGTGTAACATGGCAGACATTTTACAGTCTAGATAAGTTTAGACATGAGGAATTTTAATGACCTTATTTTATGTTTTTATTTCTGTATCATTATACAAAACTTCTACAACTATGTCAGTGGAGGATTGCTTTGTTTCTTCATTTATTTCATTTTTACTTTATATTATATAATGTGAAGTATATTATAAAAGCACTTCTTGCTCATCAAAGCATAAATTATTTAGTGCTTTTTCTGTAGTGGCTTGGGAGTTAGCTGTCATTAAATTAGAGTGTATCTTTTTATCCACTTCTTAAAATTTTGGGAAAAATGCTTCACACAGAACATTGTAATCTGATTTCACCTTTTACTTGGTTAGTGTTTAAGCAACACACTTCTGTGACGTAGTAAAAAGCAAACAAACCCAAACATAACTTATTAAGGTTGTGTTATGGTTAATTCTTGCTTCAAAGGCTCTTTATCTCTGAATTTTTTTGCTTGTTTGTTTTGCTTTCATCACTGTCACTGTCACTGTCATCCGTTGCTCATCGATTTGCTCGAGCGGGCACCAGTAATGTCTCTATTGTGAGACTTGTTGTTGCTGTTTTTGGCATTTCAAATACTCCACAGGTAGCTTGCTAGGCCCTGCCTTGCAGGCGATATACTCTTGGTAGCTTGCCAGGCTCTCCGAGAGGGGCGGAGGAATCGAACCCGGGTTGGCTGCATGCAAGGCAAACTCCCTACCCGCTGTGCTATTGCTTCAGCTTTTGCTTTCATAATCCTGGTAATTTGCTTTCATACTCCTGGTAATTTCCTAAAAAATAATGAGCCTTGGGCTCCAGAGATAGCTTAACAACTGAGGTGTCTGCTTTGTATGTGGGAGGTCCAAGTTTGCTCCCCCAGCATTGCATAGACCATAAGAACCCCTGAACAGCACACTGGGAGCAGCCCCCGGCACTATCAGGCCATAAAACAAAACAAACAAAAATCCCCTAAAACAAAAACCAGAAACAAAATACAATGAGCTTTTTGTTTATTTGAAAGCACAGTTTTTGACATGAATTAATTATTCTTGATTTTGTTTACCTATTGTACAGTCTCTTCATTTAACAAATTATTATATTCAGCATTGTTTAGCTGTAGGAAGGAATACAGTTAATCCAACAACTATATGATAACATATGTATTGCTCGACTGGCACAGTTAGGCTAAAGAATTTTCTAAAATGACAAAGGCACATAAAAGGAGTTCCTAACTAGTTAAAGAAACAATACTTTCATTAGGCATTGGATTCATGTAGGTAAAATTGGCTCTTCAATAGTGACCTGCTAAATTTATAAAATAATTTATTGATTTCCTTCCTTCCTTCCTTCCTTCCTTCCTTCCTTCCTTCCTTCCTTCCTTCCTTCCTTCCTTCCTTCCTTCCTTCCTTCCTTCCTTCCTTTCTTCCTTCCTTCTCTCCCTTCTTCCCTCCCTCCCTCCCTTCCTTCCTTCTCACATCCATTCCTTCCTGCCTCCTTCCCTCCCTCCCTTTCTATTTGGTGTTTGGCCATACCCTGACTATGCTCAGGGGACCATATATGGTGCTGAGGATTGAACCTATGCTGCTCACATACAAGGCAAATATTTTATCTATTGTACAGTCTCTTCATCCCCTAATAATTCTTTTATCTAAGTGTTCCACATTCACTGTATCACTGTCATCCTGTTGTTCATTGATTTACTCGAGTGGACTCCAGTAATGTCTCTGTTCATCCTAGCCCTGAGATTTTAGCAGCTTCTCCTTACTCGTCTTTCCCAACGGTTGGAGGCTCTTTCAGGGTCAGGGGAATGAGACCTGTTATAATGTTCCACATTATATGTATATAAAGTGAGTGAATTAATTTTTTAAATAATTTATGTAAGGAATCTGATTATTATTTTTTAAATTATATATAATTGGGCTGGAGCGATAGCACAGCAGTTGGGCTTTCGCCTTTCACGCGGCCAACCTGTGTTCGATTCCTCCGCCCTCTCAGAGAGCCTGGCAAGCTACCGAGAATATGGAGCCCACACGGCAGAGCCTGGCAAGCTACTCGTGTGTATTGGATATGCCAAAAACAGTAACAAGAAATCTCTCAATGAGAGACGTTACTGGTGCCCGCTTGAACAAGTCAATGAGCAACAGGATGATATATGATTAAATTTCTTGTTTTTTCTTTTCTTGTTATTTATTTATTTAATATTTATTTAAAAAAATTTGTTGATTCACCTTGAGATACACTTATAAGACTTCATGTCTGAGTTACAATTACACAATGGTCAAACACCTATTCCTCCACCAGTGCACATTCCCCACCAAGGAATCTGATTATTAACAAAAAAGCACTGCACTGTAGTACTGTCATCCTGTTGTTCATCGATTTGCTCGAGTGGGCACCAGTAATGTCTCCATTATGAGACTTGTTGTTACTGTCTTTCGGATATCGAATATGCTGTGGGGAGCTTGCCAGGCTCTGCTGCACTGGTGGGATACTCTTGGTAGCTTGCTGGGCTCTTCGAGAGGGAATGGAGGAATTGAACCCAGGTCGGCGGCATGCAAGGCAAATGCCCTACCCGCTGTGCTATTGCTCCAGTCCAATTAACAAAAAGTTATTTTAATTATTTTTTAATGCCTTTTTATCTATGGATTCTCAGAGTATGTTTATGAGGAAAATATAGAATTAAATTTATAGTTCCTTATTATATTAGTAGATGTCAATGCATCAGTAACTGGCAGAAATAAATTCTACATGAAGAGTATTATAATTTTGTTCAATTAATAGTATATCCATTTAATGTATAATTTTGTAGTAGTATGGTTTTTAAATTTTGACAGCTTCATAAATTAAAACAACTATCTTTTATTAGGGGAATTATGAAATAAAATAAGATTCATTTTTGAACACAGGGTCTCTCTCAGAAAGTTCTTTATAACATAGAAGACTGCTGACTGATAACCTCAGTGTTGCTCATTAGTATTGAATTATGTGTATTTTAGAATTATAAAGCATTTTTCACTTGAGTAATACTGGCCAATTTTTTTTGGGGGGGAGGAGTGCACTTAGTGATGCTCAGGGCATGCAGACTCTTGGCACTGCACTCAAGAATTACTCCTGGCAGTGCTCAGGGAATCATATGGGATATTGGGGATTGAATAAGGATCTGCCATGTATAAGGCAAGCATCCTGCCTTCTGTACTATTGCTCTGGCCCCTGGCCAAATATTCTTTTTTGGCTTTTGATATAAAAATAAGATATAATTAACTCCAATAGTAAATATATTTAGAATAGTATACTACTGAATATTGAATATAAATGATCTCTTCACGCTTGTCATTTACACGGATAGTATCATAAGACAAGTAATGACAGATTAAGACCTGCCTAGCAGAGGGAAAACTAAATTACACGACTTTTATTAAGGCATAAATAAACCTATTAACCATTATCTTGAATACTAATTAGTAGAAAGAGCACTGACAATTTTATTTATCAACATTAAACACAATTATTAATTACAGACCTGATGAATCCAGCAGTAAGCAGGCCATGTTGACTATGCTGGGACCTTAAGTCCATTATATGAGAGGGATGATTACTGAAATCCTGTGGGGAAATAAGTAATTGTTGTTGTAAAATTTTAATTGCCTTGGAATAGGCAAATTATGTGTTCTTGTCTGACAATATAAATAGTATGACATTAAGGTAACAAGTTATAGTAGTTGTAAATAGAAAATGAATTTGTTAGCTTTTTTAAACAGAGAGTGATGATGAATTTTTATCATCCGTTCTTTGTAAATGAAATACTGTAAATGCATCCAATTTTCTATAGGTGTATAAACATATATATATTGCTTAGTGCTGAGTTATTTTATGCTTGTTTTCAAGTAAAGATTAATGTCAGGAGACTTTTTGAGTGATTGGGAATTAGTAATTAAAAGACATTTTCATTGTGTTGTGATTGGCGGTATTATGAAATGAGTAAGAAAATTCACAGTTTTCTCTCTTTTTTATTTGAAGATCCAAATTCCAGAATTAGTGGACATTTACTCATAGGTGCAGCAAAGAATTCTTTTGCAAAACTCATGGATAAAATTAGTTTGGCAATGGAGAGCCTACCTCTGCAGAGTAGTAGAAGTATTACATATGTAGAAAAGGATTCCCTGGTTCAGCGGCTGGCCCGTGGACTTCATAAAGTAAACACAGTGGCATTGAAATATGGTCTCTCTGGGCATGTACCCCTTTTGGTATGTATGCAATTTTATGAAATAGTGACTTTAGTACTTTTAAGTTTAATTCTAAAAGATTTGCTTGAAATTTAAATTAGTTGTTCAGAAATGTATCCAAATTTTCTGTCAACTTTTAGTGAAATAAATAAAAGCTATCCAAATAAATGGTTTAAAAATGTGTTAATTTCATAATGTTCTTGGAGAATTTTAGGCAATACCCAGAGGTGCTCAGAGGCTGTTATGGCTCTGTGCTCAGAAGTAACCCCTGTCAGTGCTCAGGGACCTGTATGTTGCTAAGGATTGAAGAGAGTCTGCTGTGTTCTAGACGAACACTTTATCCCCATTTATCTCTCTGGCCCTACAAATATTTAAAATATCAAGATGCATGTGGCAGTGAAGTAGTATAGCAAATAAGACACTTGCCATGTATAGGCAAACTGACCTGGTTTTGATTCCCATATGCTCCCTTGAGCACTGTTAGAAATGATCTCTGAACTCAGAGCTAAGAGTAAACCCTGAGCACCACTGGCTATGGTCCCCAAACAAAAACCAATCAGGATATAGAAGTCCAGATATAAGTTCTAAATTTGCTTGTATACACAACTTCAGAATTGTCTGAGACAAAAGCAGATCTTATGTTTTAGCCATTTAGATGATTTCTTTTGTCCATTTATTCACAATTAAATAAAAATATTGTCCATAGAACTTTATCTCTAAGTTTTAGTAATAGCTGGTATAACTTAAGTTATGTTGTGATTGATAAAACAGGAATTGATATTGCTTTATTAGTAAATTTGTAATTAGTGATTGTGAAGTTATCATTTCACAACAGAAAAGTACAGCATCTTTGCAGAAGCAAATACTTGGATTTACACAAAGACTACATGCTGCAGAAGTGGAGCGTCGCTCATTGCGCTTAGAGGTCACAGAATTCAAAAGAAATGTGAATGAAATGAAAAAGGAACTTGAAAAAGCCCAAGGGCTCCAAATGCAGTTAAATGAATTTAAGCATTCTGTAAGTATTTGTGATTTTTTTTGAAAACCTATGACTTTTGTGAAGTCTCTTTTGTGATAGCACTTGTAGTACTGTTGTCCCCTTGTTCATCGATTTGCTCAAGCGGGCACCAGTAACATCTCCATTGTGAGACTTGTTGTTACTGTTTTTGGCATATCGAATATGCTTTTGGCATATCAGTACGCCACGGGTAGCTTGCCAGGCTCTGTCTCGTGGGTGGGATACTCTTGGTAGCTCAGGGCTCTCTGAGAAGGATGGAGGAATAGAACCTGGGCCAGCCATGTGCAAAGCAAACGCCCTACCTGCTGTGCTATCGCTCCAGTCCAAACAATTTATTTTTTTTTGCTCTTTTTGGGTCACACCTGGCAATGCAGAGGGGTTACTCCTGGTTCATGCACTCAGGAATTACTCCTGGCAGTGCTCGGGGACCGTATGGGATGCTGGGAATTGAACCTGGGTCGACTGCATGCAAGGCAAATGCCATACCCGCTTTGCTATTATGCTCTAGCCCCAAGTGAAGCAGTGGGAGTGGAAAAGGAACAAAGAAATCTGTAACTGACTATGATCAATTAATTGTAAACACCACTGCACTTGGACCAGCCACGATAACAAAGTCCCATTTAAAGGATTTTTTTTTTGCTTCAGAAAACTACTTTGAAAATGCCCTAACATGATGGAACATTACATAACTGAAACCCAGTCATGAACAACTTTGTAACTGTGTATCTCACTGATTCATTAAAAAAAAAAATAAGAAAGAAAATATCCTACGGTTACATACTTCAAAGTTGCTATGATGCAAGATTTTACATGACGATCTCACTGCAAAATAGAAGTGATAATTATGTGACATGATAGAGATACTGACTAAGGTAGTGGTGGCAATCATACTGTGATGTGTATAAATGTAACATTGAGCAACTTGTGCACCTTAAAGTTACAAAGAGTTAAATTCCAATTAAATCTTTCTTAAAAGAAAGTTATACGAGTTAAAAGAAGACTGATAATGTGTTACTGAAACTCAAAACTTGATTCAAATGTGACTGAAACTGTGAAAAGAAGATTAAGGAGAAGTTAGGATAGCAGTTTATCCACTGCTAGAGTGAATAAACCCCAAAATATATAATAAAAACTAAAATGACAGTTACTGAGAAACCTGGTATTTGGAGGTGATAAAATTTTCTTTTTTCTTTTTATATTGAACAGGTGTATATTTAAATATGTTTTAAGTATGTAGCTGAGTTGAGGCCTGGATCAACACCAGAGGTACTAAGCAAGGGGTACATGGGGCTCAGAGATTAAACCCAGGACCTTGCACAGGCAAGGCATATATTTTACCACTTGAACTATTTCTTGACCCCTGTTGAATATTTTGAGTAAATTTGGTTATTTAGTATTAAATAAAATTCTTTTTCTAAAAAGATTTTAATTTGTTTAACTTCTATCAAGGATTTATATGTATTTATGTAAAAAGCAGAAAATGAAAGGCCTTCTCTCTACAAAACAGCACTAGATAAAGATCAAATGTGTAAATATGTAGCGTATAATCATATAAGCTATTCTTCTATTTGTCCCTGGGTTATTGTTCTTAATGTAAATATATGAATATTGGGTTGAAAGATTAGCTTAAAAACTGTCATGTAACTGATGTTAGCTAATATAAATATTAATATAAAACTATTTTTTGTCGTTCTGAAACATGGTGCTGGGGATTGCACCCGGGGCCCCACACATGCAAGGGAAGTACTCTAACCCTGTTTACCTGATCTTAAGTGTGTTTCTTAAGTCTAGTACTTGAAGTACTTCCTTCTTCAGGAAAAGAAGTTGTTTTCTAAGTTTAACTTAATTTAAAATGTTGAATAGTTAACTTGGAATTTTCAGCTTTAGTATCTGTTGATACAGAGTACCAGACAGTAATTTAGTTATTAGGCCTATAAAACATAAATTCCATTATTATTAAAAATTGTTTTTATTATTCCAAATAGCTGTTAAATAATTGTGAATTAGCCTTCTGATTGGAGATTCTAAATGGCAAGAAAATTACTTGTCATTTAGTATCTAATGATACAAACTTTTCCTAACTTAAAAAGTTTTTTCCAGAGAAGGAAAATTCATGAGCGACTTTAATTATTTTCTTGGTTTTCAATACATGGTATTTATAAATTAAAATACAAGTGAGGAAATGAAGAAAATTCAAATCTCTCTAACCTTACCAACTCTGAAACCAATTACCGTTACACTGCGATTTGAATTCTTTCTCCACATTTTTCTTTGGGTGTATGTGTATTGCTTCTCCTTGTACACAGTTGTAAGTGACATAAACGTTTTCTGATCTTACATTATTTCACTTAAGATAAATGAATACAGTTGTTATCATGTGGGGGTGTGGAATTGCTCACTAGGGACTGCACACTTCATTGTGGTGCTTGTACCAAGGTTGCACACTTGGTTGTAGTGCTCACTAGGGATTACACCCTTGAATATGAGACTAACACATTTTTTGTGCATTGGGAGATCTCACAGTCTGCCGTGACTCTGAGGGTCCCATTGGCAGAGCCACTGCTTGTTGATGTCGGGTGATGCTAGGCATCAAAATTGCAGTCTTATGACTGCAAGACTGGGCTATTTTTTGTTATGGTGCCTCTTCTAAAATTTTCATTAGTGTTGAGGATTGTACAATATATACTTTTGAAAAGGCAAGTAATAGCAAATGACAGTTGCTTTGTGAGGGAGATAGCAAGAGAAGTTGGTGCCAAAATGAAAAGAGTGCTTTTTTATTATAATACAGAAAGACCTGTGTAATAAATTTATCTTCAGTGTTAGAGCTTGTGAAAGACTCTTTTATTCTGTGTGAACTGGTATACTTGCACTTCTTGGCCTCTAATGAAACTGTAAGTACATTTCTGTTTTTGTGTCATTTGTCAGAAAACTCAGAGATAAAAGTATTTGCATTTGACTTTAATAATTTATACATTATACATTTCTAGAATCATAACACTTTTATTTCTTCCCTCAAAGAATTTGAGTAAACATATTGTATTTTTGTCTATATCAGATATTTAGCAATATGTTTGTATAGTTTTTATGCCGAAATGCAGTTCTGAAGACTAAAGGAACAAAGGGAAGTTAGTTTTTAACTGATTATTTTACTTATTTGTTTATTTTTTAATTGGATCACCGTGAGAACAGTCACAAAGGTTTCCAGTGTAAGTCTCGGTCCATAGTGATCAAATATCCATCCCCTCACCAGTGCACACCCTCCACTACCAAGAACCCTAGTACACCCCCCTGCCCCCCCTCCATGTGGCAGATGATTTCCACTCCACTCTCTCTCCACTTCGATCACATTCAATATTTCGACAAAAGACCCACCATTATTATCTGAAATCCTCCCCAACAATCAGACCTGCCGAAAAGTCATCACTAGATAATTTGTTTTCTATTGTTGATATGAAGAGCCTTTTGTATTTCTGATATTTTAGTAATAAGTCTGGAGGGAGTTCTTCCAGAAGCTGCTGCGTTCAGAGATTGATTTGTGTGCCTTGGGTTCGTGGCTGTTCAGGAGCCAGGAGTCATTCGTAGGTGGCAACGACAGGGTGGAGAGAGGGGCCAGTTCCACCCCCCCATCCCATGAGGCCCTGCGTGTCAGTCACTGCAGTCTCATACCTGTCTGTCCAGTAGGCTCTGAAAAGGTGGTGCCACCACACCGCCGTGGAGAAAAGACGGAAGGGACAAACACCTTTCCCCACTCGTGGCTCTGGGATCATGGCCGTTCAAGTGCCATTTGTGGGTGGCAACTCAGTGGCAGGAAGAGGGGTCGATTCCACCCCCCATCATGAGAGGCCCCGAGTGTCACTGTTCTTTCTAGTTTTGGGCAGGGGCATATTCGAGATCATTTATTTTCCATTGTTCACTTTGCATATCAGGAAAGGTCGGAGGAATAGTCCTGATAGCCACATACTGGAGCCATGCTTGTAGAAGCTCATGGTCTCCAGGATTCCATCTGGAGAAGGTGGAGAGACTTCACCTCTCCATCTGGGGTGTCCCGGAGATACTGGCTCGGTATGGGGCCTGGAGAATTCTCCGGTGTTGTGGTGCCCACCGGGTTTCATCAGTGCTGAGTGTGGCAAGATCTTAACTGATTATTTTTTTCTTCAGAAATTGATCACCCATGAGAAGTTTGAAAGTGCATGTGAAGAGTTGAATAATGCATTACTTCGGGAACAGCAAGCACAATTGCTGTTGAATGAACAAGCACAACAACTACAGGAATTAAATTACAGACTTGAATTGCATTCCAGTGAGGAGGCTGACAAAAACCAAACTCTTGGAGAAGCTGTAAAGGTAGAAACACCTCCTTTGCATAACCTGTTCCTCATTTATATATGAATCTCTGAGGGACTGGATCCTGAATTGGAAATAGATCCAAAACATGAGATTTTGTTCTATAAAAGGTTTTATGAATGGAATAATACATACTGCTGAGACTTAAATTCTGAGCATGATTTCACGTGTGTTTAAAATGTAAAAAAGTAGGCTGTGCTTGATAGTTGAAAAATACGTGGAACATTTCCTAGTGCCAATTTTTAAAATTTCTTTTATCTTGTTTCTTCCTCTCTTTAGTTTGTGTGTGCATATATGTATGCCTGACTGTACATGCAAATGTATGCAAACATACCCTGTGGATGTTAAAATTTTTATCTTTTGGTTTGAAAGAGTTTAGGTCTGGCCTTTCTGATTCTTTTGTTTTGGTTTGTTTGGGGGGAGGGACACACTTGGTGGTGTTCAGGGCTTTCTCTCAGCTTTGTGCTTAGGAATTACTCCTGGAAGTGCTCAGAGGACCAAATGTTGTACTGAGGATTGAACCTGGGTCAGTTGCATGCAAGCCAAGTGCCTTAAACCCTGTACTATCCTCTGGTCGTCTCTCTGATTCTTATATAAGTGCATGTTTAGAAGAGGGAGGTTTATCTAGAAAGAGTTCATCTCTCTGTTAAATATTTATAGCAAAAGTATTTAGAAGGGAAAGAGAAGGTATAAAGTAGATTCATTTAGAAAACTTCATTAGTAAAAAAAGAAGAGAAAAAAGAATACTTCATTAGTGGATTAAGGGCTATGGTATCTGAAAATGTTGGTTATATGCTATAACAAAATTCTGTCTTATGATTTTAGTGCTTGTAAGTTTCCACTAGTGAGTTTATATTCCCTGAAACAACTAATCCCAAGAAAACTAAACGATATATCCTAACATATTGGGAGTTATACTTTATACATTAAGCCACAGCCATGCTCAAGGCCACTCTCCACACGTTTGGACAAGCCTCATTCATGAAGGGACTGGCAGAGGAACCCAGTGTGCGGGACCTGGGGCTGAGATCTCCAAGCCTGCTCGAATTGGGACTGGGCCTTCTCTAGCCAGACCCCCCATTTTCCAGTAGCTTGGAGTCACACCGACAAACTTCCCCTGGCGCCGTGTAGTCCCACCAATAGCCAACATCCAGAGACTATAAAACCAAGCTCCCGGAACCTTTGCGGCCATGCTACATCTAACAACTTTGTTCTCCTTCTTGGAGAATCTGACAAGCTACCAAGAGTCTATTGCTCGCATGGGAGAGCCTTGCAAGCTCCCCATGGCGTATTCATATACCAAATACAGTAAAAGATATATACATACCTCTTGTAGAGCTTGGCAAGCTACCGAGAGTATCCCACCTGCACAGCAGAGCCTGGCAAGCTACCTGTGGTGTATTTGATATGCCGAAAACAGTAATCATAGGTCTCATTTCCCTGACCCTGTAAGAACCTCAAATTGTTGGGAAAGATGAGTAAGGAGAGGCTGCTAAAATCTCAGTGCTGAGTGTAATAGAGATGTTACTGGTGCCCGCTCGAGTAAATCAATGAACAACGGGATGACAGTGATACAGTGTTACATTAAGCAACTCAGAGATACATAATTTATTATATAGCACTGTCTGTAGCACTGTCATCCCATTGTTCATCGATTTGCTCGAGCGAGCACCAGTAACATCTCCATTGTGAGACTTGTTGTTACTGTTTTTGGCATATTGAATACACCACAGGTAGCTTGCCAGACTCTGCCATGTGGGCGGGATATTCTTGGTTGCTTGCCGGGCTCTCTGAGAAGGACTGAGGAATCGAACCCAGGTCGGCTGCGTGCAAGGCAAATGCCCTACCCCCTGTGCTATCGCTCCAGTCCATTATTCTATGAGTCTTGTTTTTTTGTTTGTTTGTGTTTGGGCCATAACTGGTGGTAGTCAGAGCTTACTCCTGCCTCTGCATTTAGGGATCACTCTTAGCAGACTCGGTGGACCATATAGGTGTTAGGGATTGAACCAGTTGTGTTGGCCACATGCAAGGCAAATGCCCTACCTGCTCTACAATTTCTCTAGCCACACTATGAGTCTGTTTTGACTTATACTTGGGGAGGGTGTACACCCAGCAGTGCTTAGGGCTCATTGTACTCAGGCATCATTCCAGGTGGTATTGGGGGACCTTATGGCAGTGCTGTGAGATGCCATGGATTGAATGTAGGCTAGCTGTTTTTCGGCAAGCATCTTACCTGCTTTACTTTCTCCAGCTTATATATATGTGTGTATGTATATGTATGTGCATATACCACACACAGACATATATATCTTTGTGTGTGTTTGTGTATGAAATAGTGAAAAAAAGTTAGAACTTACTGTTTGTTGGATACTATGCTAGGTAAATTCTAAAAAGTTATGTAATCCTCATAGAACATTGTGGAATTTATTCTCTTTTTATATATTAGAAAATTCAGATATAAAGATGTTACATAACTTATGCATCCATTAATGATTGACCCATAAAGTCAGATTTCACAAACACTATGAATTATCATAGTGGTTTTTTTTTTTTTTTAAATTGGATTAACTAAGTAGACAAACCTTTATTTAGATTCCAGTTGTAACAAATCACAGCCGTATTTATATGTCCTTACAGTAATGTATATTTAAAAAAACTACATTTTAAATAAGAATTTTAATATAGACACCAGCTAGCCACATTGGCTTAGTTGGGGAAGTGAAGGGGTGAGGGCTGGAGTGGTGGGGTGGAGAGTGATACAATATATGCTCTGGAACTTAATGTCAAAACTCCTCTTCCCCAGAGGGAATAGGAAGTTTTATTTTTATTTTATTTTTAAAATTAAAAAAAATTTTTTACATGAATCATCATGAGGTACAGCTACAGACTTAGAAATTTTTGTGCTTACGTTTCAGTCATACAATGATTGAGTACCATTCCTCCACCAGTGCCCATTCCCCACCACTAATGATCCCAGTATTTCTCCCACTATCCCCATCCCTTCCCCCACCCACCCCACCTCTGTGGCGGGCATTCCCTTTTGCTCTCTCTCTCCTTTCGGGTGTTGTGGTTTGTAATATAGGTATTGAGTGGCCATCATGTTCAGTCTATAATCTGCTCTTAGCTTGCAATCTCCCATCCCGAGAGGGCCCTCCAAACAACCTTTACTTGGTGCATATCTGCACTGCCTTTTCCCCCAGTATATGAGGCCGGCTTCCAAGCCGTGAAGCAATCCTCCTGCTACACATCTCTACTATTCTTGGGTGTAAGTCTTGCATTCTGTTACTTTATATTCCACAAATGAGTGTAATCTTTCTATGTCTGTCCCTCTCTTTCTGACTCACTTTACTTAACATGATACTCTCCATTTTGATATACTTATATGCAAGTTTCATGAATGTCAAAACCTTTTAAAGAATATTTAAGGAAAGTATAAGTTGCTACATAAGTTTACACATACAAATATATCTCCATAGAACATTAATTTCCTCAGGATGGCAGGCATTTCCAAATTTCGAAGAAATGTCCCCATCTCTTTTTTTTTTTCTTTTTTGGGTCACACCCGGCGATGCACAGGGCACAGGGTTACTCCTGGCTCATGCACTCAGGAATTACTCCTGGCGGTGCTCGGGGGACCATATGGGATGCTGGGAATTGAACCCGGGTCGGCCTTGTGCAAGCAAACGCCCTACCTGCTGTGTGTTGCTCCAGCCCCCCCATCTCTTTAAAAACAGAATTCTGTATGATAGTCTCTACTTAAATTATCTTCATTTTTAAACTACCTCTGTAAAATTTGGGGTTGGGGATCACACCCATGGTCTTAAGGATTTACTCCTGGCTCTGGGCTTATCACTCCTGGTGTGCTTAGAGGACTGTATGAAGTGCCAGGAATTGAACTGGGTTTGGTTGCATCTTTCTCCCTTAGTTATTTCTCTGGCCCAATTTTATTTGTTTTCCAATGAAATCTAGAGAGTTCAATGGATTTTCTCATGTCTTCTGGCCTGTACATTGGTATTATAACTGGAATTCAATATTTTTAATTAGGAAATAAATATTAAAATTGAAAAATAAAATACTGATAAATTTAAAGAAACTTGCAGAAGATTAAAACCATCTTTTAATAATATTTCAGATTCTATTTTCCTCATTGTATGTACTAAGAATTTAAAGTGACTATTTTTACTAATAATAAACAAATGCCGGGAATTTTATACAGCTCAACTCTGTATATATTTATTTTTCTATGTAAACGAGGCCATACATCTATGCTGCTTTATAACTTGAGTCACTACCAGTTATAAACATTTTTATTGACCAACTGATATGATAAAAACATTATGATATTAGTTGTTTTATATATTTCCCTTTTTGGAGGTGTGTGTGGGGGGCTCCCAAATAGTGCTCAGGCAACTCTGAGGCCGCTCCTTGGCAAATTGGGTCAGGTACTTCAGTGCGAAACTGCTTAGTCCCTGCAGTGTTGGGACCTCCATCGGTTGGGGAGCCTGCATGTTTCTCAGGAACCATGGGTTCCAGGACTTGAATCAGGTTCCTGATGATGCAAAGCATGCACTTCTGGCCCCTGTAACATTTCCTCAGCCCACTTTCTTTTCCTTTTCTTTTTAGTTTAAGTGATAAATAGTCATATGAAAAAATTAGAATATATAAATGAAATTAAAATATTCTGGTAATATCACCAAATATATCTACTGTTAAAATTGATGTATCATTTAAATTTTATACTTGCAACCAAAGAGATATCCATCTAAGTGTAGATAGATAAAAATAAAACTGTATACCAAATGTACTTTTTTTTTAAAAATTGAATCACCACGAGAAGTTACACAGCTTTCAGGTTTAAGTCTCTGTCATACAATGATCAAACACTTATCCCTTCACCAGTCCAAGAAACCAATGAAAGAAACTCCACCACCAAGAAACCCAGTGTATCTCCCATCCCACCCTCCTCCATCCTCTCTCCCCCCGCCACCCCATGTTGCTGATGATTTTCACTTTACTCTTTCTTTACTTTGATTACATTCAATATTTCAACAGAAAACTCACTATTACTATTTGGAATTCTCCCCCAACAATCAGACCTGCCAAAAAGGCATCATTTGATAATTCGTTTTCCATTGCTGAGAATAAAGATCATATGAGGTCACACGGCCGCAATAGTGGCTGCGCGGTTTTGGATTTCTGGTATTTTAGTAAGTAAGTCCAGAGAAATTTCTGCCAGAAGTCATGTCACTGCAAGCTCATACCTCTGTTTAGTGGGCTCTAAAAGATGGCGGTCACCACGCCGCCGCCACCGAAAGGAAAGGCCAAGAGAGAAAAACCTTTCCCCTCCCAGGGCGGCATGGGGCCGTAGCTTAGTTAGTTAGTTCACAGTCTAGAAGCATTTTTGCAAGAAGCTGTTGGGTTCCGAAATTAGTTAGTGGGCCTTTGGGATCATGGTCGTTCAGGAGCGGAGCAGCCATTCGTGTAGGGCCACTCGGGGTCTCGTCTCCAAATATACTTTTTAAAGTTACTTTTCAAAAGCACCCTGTATAATAAATATAGTAGTGTTTGTTGTGCTTATTACTTGATAAAACTCACTTAAGTTCTTATTCCTAC
The DNA here is from genome assembly GCF_027595985.1 of Sorex araneus. Lineage (NCBI taxonomy): Eukaryota > Metazoa > Chordata > Mammalia > Eulipotyphla > Soricidae > Sorex > Sorex araneus. The sequence continues at coordinate 57,107,996 of NC_073302.1, read as the reverse complement.
AGACTTAAATTAATTTCAATTTTTTCTTTTTCCTCTCTTGGTACTAAAGGGAATTCTAAGAGGAATAATTCTATAGCTAAAGCTTTCTAATGTATTTATGATCTTTTTTAGAAATTGACTAGGTAAAAGCCACGTACATTTTTAAAGTGTAAATAAAATTAATTGACCTATTGTAACTTTCTTTTTTAAGCCTTTAGTACTTTTTTCTTAAAATATATGAGAATTTTATTTTTTGCCCAAACTGGATATTATTGAAGATATTTTTGCCAGTTTGATCAATGTTATTAATACTTTGTTTCTTTGATAATTTTTCAACCAGTTTTTATAAGAATATTCACATTCTTATGCCTATGTCTGTTTGTATATAATGTAATTATAAACATAATTTGTAAAAGCATATAACTGTCATACTAGAGTCTTTTAATTCTATAATAGTGTGTAGTTTGTGTAGATATAGTATCTACCAGTAGATAAAAAAGCTGTTCATATTAATTCCGTTAAAATGCCAGTGGCTTAAATATTGTTGTCAGGAGTGGAGAATTGTTTAATTACTATCTCTTAATTAGAACTAGCAGGTGGTAGTGTGAAAATGCTCTCTTGTGGGAGGCAACATGGTTCAGTTGAAAAAGCCCTGGCCTTGGAACAAGTATTCCCAAATTTAAATCCTAGTTCTCTCATGAGCAAATTACTTAACCTTTCTGGGCCTCAGATTCCTCTTCTGCAAAAATAGGGATAATGATACTTGAGTTACATAATTTTTGAGAATTAATTAAGATACTATTAGAAAGACAAGCATATATATATGTATATATATAATATTCTTTTGTGGTTTTTCAATAATACTTAAAGAGGTTGTATTTATATGCTCTGTATATAACTTCTTTAAAAAATTAAATCTGGGCCTGGTGAGATAGTACAGTGGATGGAGTGTTTGCCTTGTAAGTGACTCTCCCAGGTTTGATCTCTGGCACCCTCTATGGTCCCCTGAGTCATTCAAAGAGTGATCCTAGAGATCAGAGCCAAGGAGAAAGCCCTGAGCTCTGGATATCACCCCCAATCCAAAAAAAATTTAAAAAATGAAATATATTACTACCTCTTATAAAGAAAAAATAATGATATAAGTAAAATATATGGAAAATATAGAAGAGAAAAATGAGTTATTCATGATATCATCTGAAAATAACCACTGTTAAAAGTTTTAAGTTTTTTAAAATCACTTTGCTGTATGTGAGTCTCTTGCTTGCATGCCTGGCTGTCTTCCCCGGGGCCCCTTGGAGGGGATGGGCTCCAACTTCCCCCCCCTCTCCGAGCAGAACTCCCGGCAGCCGAAGACCACCGGAGCCAAGCCACAGCCATGCTCAAGGCCCCTCTCCACACGTTCAGACAAGCCTCATGCATGAAGGTACCGGCAGAGGAACCCAAGTGTGTGTAACCCCATCAACGGCCAACATCCAGAGACTTAAAAGCAAGCTCCCGTATCTTAGAACCTACTTCTCCCTCTGGGAGAAACTAGCAAGCTACTGAGAGCTTCCTGCCCACATGGGACAGCCTTCCAAGCTTCCCATGGTGTATCCATATGCCAAAGCCAGTAACCAGCTGAATCTCATTCCCCTGCCCTCGAAAGAGTCTCCAATGTGGCATCGTTGGGAAGGCTGAGAAGAGAGAGGCTTCTAAAATCTCAGGGATAGGACGAATGGAGAGGTTACTGAGACCGCTTGAGCCACTCAATGATCAATGGGATTTCGTGATTGCTGTATGTGATAGTTTTTATACATCATACTTTGGACTTGATACTCAGAACAGCCTTTCCTTTAGTGTTTTCCTTCATGATTTTAGATAAGACACACAATGCATTACAAGTTTGAAATAAAGAATAAGGAAATTTTGTCCCCTTGGATTTTGGGTCACACCTGGTGATGCTCAGGGGTTGCTCCTGGCTTTGTGCTTAGGAATGAGTACTGTACTCTTGGTGGTGCTCAGAGGACCATATGGGATGCTAGGGATCGAACCCAGAAAGACCCTATGCAAGACAAGCACCCTACTTGCTGTACTATCTCTTCAGACCCCAAATTTTTAAGGATAAAAATACAACAGAAATCACCATCAAGTCCATGAGTGAAAATCGAAGGTAGTATCATGAACAGATTCTGGGCCTATCCTGGAGGGAAATATCAAAACTGCTGCTAGGTGTGTGAGACTGAGCTTTGATCTTCACTAATAGAGCCTTGAATCTAAGATTCTTATATTAAGGAATTACCCAAGAACTTGAATGGGTTCATCCTGGGTCACTTTTATTTAGAAGAAGCTAGTATACAATATTGACTGGAAGAAAGCTTTCTTACATTATTTCTTTGGACTAAGTCCTCACACATTAAGATCAACCAATTAATTGGCATATATAAACAGATATCCTAATCTTATATTTAGTCACATTATTAAACTCTTAGCAAATCTAATAATTTATTTTATAGGGTGTTCTAAGTGTATTATATTGTATCAAACAATTTTATATTTCCTTTTACAATTTCATATGATTCCATTCAGTTACCACAACCCTATCTCACTGCAGTGACTAGGATTCAGTGTTTAGAATGGAAGTAGTAGGCATCTGTATCTTAATTCCTACCTTTTCTTTAGGGAAGTGGTCAACAGTACTCAGTGCGGTACTTGGAAGTTTCACTCAGGGCTCACCTCTGGCTGCATGGTGAGAATATGTAGTTTCAGGGATTAAATTCCATTCATGTTAAAGCAAAATACAAGATTTCAAATTTTCTTATAATAATGTTCTATTGTCTATGTGTATTCACGTTCATATTAATGAAGTGTTATACATTTATCTACTATTGGGTACTTGAGTTGTTTGTAGATCTTACCTGTTGTAAATAATGCTGCAATGAACATAGGTTTGTATATGTCTTTTCAAATTAGTGTTTTATGTTGGCATGGATACCAAGGAGTAGAGTTTCTAGATTATATGTTCTATTTTTAATTTTTTGAGGTTCCTGTACTATGTTATATTGAGGTTGAACCCATTTAAAATATCACCAACAATTTAAAAATTACTTTTATTGAGATGTAACTTATAAAAATATATTTACACTTTAGATATATATGAAACAGTGCATTTTTTTTTTATTGAATCACCATGTGGAGGGTTACATAGTTCTCAGGATTATGTCAGTTATACAATACTCAAACACCCTTCCCTTCACCAGTGCCCATCTTCCATCACCAACCCCCCCAGTATACCTGCCGCCCCCTCCCATCTCCCCAGTCCCCACCCTTGTAAGTGATAAGTTTCACTTCGTTTAGGCCTTATCTCGATTACATTCCATGTTTCAACACACAACTCACTACCGTTGTTGGGGTTTCCCCCCAAAAAGAAAAAGACAGTCCTATTGCCAAGGAGGCATTTGATAGTTCTCCACTGCTAAGAATATAGAGATATTAAGTCCCGCTGTTTGTTACATAACTTTTCTTTTTCCCCCTTGCCCCGCGCCACCGAGTTCACGCCTGTTTAGTAATCGCCACGCTGCCTGACAAGGGAAAAAAACCGAAAAGGATGGTTATTTCCCGTCATCTGCAGGCGTGGGGCTCTGGCTTAGTTGATAGACTAGTAGAGTGTCTGCAAGCAGTTTCTGAAACTGAAGGTCTTGCGCTGGTATCGGCTCCGGCTCGAGATTCCACCAGCGTCCCACTGTTCCATGTACATAATTTTTCCCCTTATATCCCATTCCCACGCCACCAGGTCTGTTTGCTTAATGGACATCACACTATAGTTGACGCCACGCCGCGTTTCTTCCCAAGAAAGAAGAAAATTTCTTCTCAGCCGGCGTGGGGATATAGCTTAGTTCAGTCTAGAGAGATGGCTACCACTTTGATTGCCTTCAATATTTCAGCAACAGACTTACCATTCTTGTTAGGATCTCCCACAAAAGTCCGACTCATTAAAAAGGAACCATTACATATTGCTGATGCTAATATGACATTAGCTGCCGCGGCCGCGCGGTTTTGGATTTCTGTATAAAGTCCAGGGAAAGCACAACCAGAAATAACATCACCACAAACTTTTACCCTTTTATGGTGCTCATAAGATGGAGAAACCTAGAGAGAGGCTCGGCGTCTCCATTTTGCGCTCAGAAAGCCGCGGACCATGCGCTGTGCTCGGGAGGAAGGAGTTGAGAGAGAGAGGTTAAAAGAATTGGGGGATGCCCGGTTCCCACTGTTTCAGCCCGCCGTGGGGTCTCCGCTCCCGTGCCGGAATTAGTTCAGTGGGCTGCTTGGAGTCCAAGGGCGCTTCCTTGGGCTCTTCCATCATGCTCGCTCCGCAGCAGGGTCCAAAGGGAAGCACACGTGGGGGAGGTGGGTTTAAGTATCTATCTGCGGTGGGCGGGGGTCACTGCCCCCGCCCCCTGGGGCCTCCCACAAGCGCGTGCATCCTGTTTCAGCTGGCTCGGTGTCTCCATTTTGCGCTCAGAAAGCCGCGGACCCTGCGCTGTGCTCGGGAGGAAGGACTTGAGAGAGAGAGGTTAAAAGAATTGGGGGATGCCCAGTTCCCACTGTTTCAGCCCGCCGTGGGGTCTCCGCTCCCGTGCCGGAATTAGTTCAGTGGGCTGCTTGGAGTCCAAGGGCGCTTCCTTGGGCTCTTCCATCATGCTCACTCCGCAGCAGGGTCCAAAGGGAAGCACCGAAACAGTGCATTTTGAAATGTATACACACATATGTGCAACTACTTTCGCAGTCCTGATATAGAATATTTCCTGTATCCTCCACATTTTTTCTATTTTGTATTCTGTATTCTCCTGTTTAGCTCTTTTTCCTCCATTATCCTCCCCCTACATTCTTTTTTTTTTTATTAGTGAATCACCGTGGGGTACAGTTACATACTTACAAACTTTCATGCTTGTGTTTCAGTCATACAATGATCGAGTACCCATCCCTCTACCAGTGCCTATTCTCCACCACCAATGATCCCAGTATCCCTCCCACCACTCCCACCCCTCCTCTCCCACTCCACCCTGCCTCTGTGGCAGGGCATTCCCTTTTGTTCTCTTCCCTTTTGGGTGTCGTAGTTTTCACTAGAGGCATTGGATGGCATTGTGTTCGATCTATAGTCTACTTTCACTTGCCCCTAGATTCTTAAACGGTGGCTTGCAAATCCACAGGGGGTCATGTTACTTTAGTAAAAAATTGTTTTTTCAGAGGACTGAAAAAACTTTTCAGTCCTGGTTAAAGAAACTTTGGTACATGTACACAATGGAATACTATGCAGCTGTTAGGAGAGTCTTGAAATTTACTTATAAGTGAATAGACATGGAGAGTATCATGCTAAGTGAAATGAGTCAGAAAGAGAAGGACAGATATAAAAGGACTGCACTCATTTGTGAAGTATAAAATAACATAACATGAGACTGACATCCAAGGACAGTAGACACAAGGGCCAGGAAGATTGCTCCATAGTTGGAAGCCTGCCTCATGAGCGCGGGGAGAAGGCAGATGGAATAAAGAAGGGATCACTAAGAAAATGATGGTTGGAGGGATCAATTGGGATGGGAGATGTGTGCTGAAAGTAGATAAAGGACCAAACATGATAACCTCTCAGTATCTGTATTGCAAACCATAATGCCCAAAAGAAGATAGAGAGTATGGGAGAAATTGTCTGCCATGGAGGAAGGGGAAGGTGGGAAAGGGGGGTATACTGAGGATATTGGTGGTGGGGAATGTGCACTGGTGGAGGGATGGGTGTTTGATCATTGTGTGATTGAAACTCAAACATGAAAGCTTATAACTATCTCATGGTGATTCAATAAAAAAATTGTTTTTCTCAGATTACCAAGTAACTGGGGTTGGCTTGGGGAATGTAGATGCAGACTAAAGGTGACATAGGAACAGTGGTGGGTGGCCTTGGTCACTTTGGTGATGGTAGGGTGCATCAATACCATAACCATAACACTACTGTAATAATGTTACCTAAACTATAATACAAAATTTGTTTTAAAACAAACATCTTCATGATTAATTACCAGTTCCTGAGAACAAATTCTGATTGTCTAATTAAATAACATGTATTTGCACCTTTACTGTATATGAAGTAAAATACTTGACTATGTATTATATACTGAATTTCATTAAAAAATTCCCAACATTTTCATTGTTGTTAACAATTTTTTCCTTCTCATTTTTTTAAATTAATTTTTTAAATTGAATCACTGTGAGATACACAGTTACAAAGTTGTTCATGATGAGTTTCAGTCACACAGTATTCCAACACCCATTTCTTTATCAGCGTACATTTCCCACCATCAACGTCCCCAGTTTCCCTCCTGCCACCGCCACTACTCTTCCCCCCACAACCACCTCTTTGACAGGCACTTCTCTCTCTCTCTCTCACTCCTCTGTCTGTCTGTCTGTCTGTCTGTCTGTCTGTCTGTCTGCCTCTTTTCCTTTTGGGCATTATAGTTTGCAATATAGGTAATGAAAGGTTATCATGTTTGTCTCTTTACCTGCTTTCAGCATTCAGTTGTTGTCCAGAGTGATTTTTTTTTAACATTTTATTTAAAGATACTTGAGAGCTTCTGAAATTGTATTACAGAATCTTAAGTTCTTTAAATTGTTATACATTTGGAATCCTGACCATGGTAAGAGTTAAACATTGGTTATGAGAATGGGTTAGGAGGATAACTATTTACATCATGTCTCCCACATAGTCCCTTTGTCTAAGTCTGATTTAAGTCTTACTGATATGCCCATTTCATAATTATTTTCTGTCATATGCTTACTTCCGTCTTGTCTTTCATCCTATTAAATTGTAGTAGCTTGACAGTGTCTCAAAGATTTATGTCTCTTCCTAGCTCCCAGTATCTCTCCTTACTTTTTTTGAAGCTGCTTTGACTTTTTCTTGCTCTTATCAACTCTATTGTATAAAAAGTCTGTCCATTATAAAAAACTTGATTATACTTAAGCTGTACATGGGAAGGAAGGAAGAATATTAAAATTTCAAAAAGAGTATTTTGCAAAAATATTTGAAGTTGTAATAGCGGTGAAGGGCCACATTTTATGTTTTTGCTGCCTATACTTACTGTCTTATTAAAGATGTTTTAACCTTGTATCACTACAATTATTTGCTATACTCTGAAGATATTCACTGTATTATAATGAGTTAATTTATTTACATAGTATTGACTAGCTTTATATTATCTATAAAGTTTTAAAGAAACTCAAAATCTATTTAAAAATATTTAAACATTTTTTGTTGATAAATCCTGATTATGATAATAATTAACATCTATCATATATCTCATTTTCATAAAGTAGGATTACTTAACGCCATTACTTAATTTAAAAGTCTTATCATTTTTACTTTAATCCCATATATTTTTTATCTTCCTAATGACTTATACCATTGAGACTAATAGGATAGTCAATTATATTTCAAGGTCAGAGAAAAAAAAAGAATGAAGAAAATAGGGAGCCAGGGAGATGATTCAAAGAGCTGGCTGGGTACATGCTTTGCATGCAGAAGCTCTAGTTCCTGATCCCCAGTATTTCATGGTTTCCCAAATATCTCTCCATATCACTACCCCCACACATCCAAGGAAAAAACAGTTCTCAGATCATTAAAAAATAATTTACAAGAAAAGAGTCAAGTTAGAAGGTAAAAATTCCTAAAAAGATTCATTATACTCACTTTTGTGAGACCAAACAATAGGACATATGTAGCAAATACCTTTCTTATTAAATGATTAAACTTTGTGATGTATTTTTTTTTTGTCTAATGCAGGTTCTTATATGTAATTTAGAAATACTTTTAAAAAATTGTCTGCAGTGAATAGTAAATTTAGAGTTATAGTTCTTAATTTGGTAGTAAGTTTTGGGTATACAATAACCTAAACAGCCCTTAACATTTGTGAACAGTTTGTAACTTTTTCTTTTTGTTTTTTGGCCTATGTGTGGGTGTGCTCAGGGCCTATTACCAACTTGATGCTCAGGGGGTCAATTCCAGCAGTGCTTATGGGACCATGCAGTACCAGGGACTAAGTCTGGGCCTTCCTCATACAAAACATATTCTCAGCATTTTGAGCTAACTGGTTTCAGCATAAATTTATTTATTTACCTTATGTTCTTGGGATACATCAGTAGTGCTCAGGGCTTACTCCTGACTATGCTCAGAGATCACTCCTAAAAAGCTCGGGGACTATATGTGGTGTTTCCTCTGGTCTTGAACTCGACAGCATTCCCACCAGCGGTGGGTGAGAGTCCCTTTGCAGTAGTACATCCTCACCAACACAGATTGTTCCCACTAATTTTGATATGTGACATGAGTGGATGTTGTCAAAAGTTTTATCTGCATTTATTGTTATAATTATATGATTTTAATTTCATTTTATTGACGTGGTATATTATGTTAATTGATTTCAGTATATTGAACCATCTTTGCTTCCTGGGGATGAGTTCCACTTGATCATAGTGTATAATTTTTTGATGTGCTGTTGGATTCAGTTTGCTAAGATTTTGTTGAGGACTTTTGCATCAATACACATCAGGGAAATTGGTCTGAAATTTTCTTTTCTATAAGTATCTCTGTATGCTTTGGGTATTAGTGTAATGTTAGCTTTGTAGAAGGTGTTAGAAAAGATTCTTGTTTCTTCAATGTTTTGGAAGAATTTAAGGAGTATGGACATGAAGTCTTCTCTGAATGTTTGATAGAACTCACCAGTAAACCCATCTGGATCATGGCTTTTATTCTTGGGGAGATTTTTAATTACTGTTTCAGTTTCCTTACTTGTGAATAACCCATTCAGACTTTTTACTTCCTCCTCATTCAGTTTTAGGAGATTCTTTGTTTCTAAGAATCTGTCCATTTCTTCTGGATTCTCTAGTTTAACAGCATAATGCTGTTCATTGTAACCTTTCATAATATTTTGGATTTCTGAAGATTCTGTTGTGATTTCTCTCCTTTCTTCTCTGACCCAATTATTTGGACATCTTTTTTTGTCCATGTGAGTCCAGTTAAAGGCTTGGCGATCTTGTTTTTTTTTTTTTTTTTTTTTTTTAAAAAAAACCAGGTTTCAGTTTTGTTGATTTTCAGTATTGCTATTGTGGTTTGTTTTTTTTTAATTCATTTCTGTTCAAGATTTTATTATTTCCTTTTTTTTCTACTGTTTTCTGGGTTCATTTGTTGTTTCTTCTCTAGATTTTTGAGATGTGTGTCTAGATTGTTGACTTTGGCTTTTTTTCTTTTTAATGTAGGCCTGCATTGCTATGAATTTCTCCCTTAGAACAACTTTGGCTGTATCTCATAAATCCTGATAACTTGTACCTTCATTATCATTATCTTCAAGGAATTTAAAAAAATTTCTTCTTTGTTTTTCTCTTTGATTCAGTAGTTACTTAGCAGTGATTTGTTCAGCTTTCAAATGTTGGAAATTTTCTCCATTTTTGATTAATTTCCACTTTCATGTTATTGTGATCTGAGAGGGTACTTTGTAAGATTTCTATATTTAAAAATGTATTTATGATTGAGTTATGTCCTAGTATGTGATATGTCCTGAGAATGTTCCATGAGCACTAGAGAAGAATGTGTATGTGGCTTTTTTGTGGAGGTGTAGGGTCCATTGATTTGAGCTCTACTAACTCCACTAATTCTTGCATCTTTGCAGATATTTTTAATTTTGTCTGGTTGATCTATCTAGTGGCAAATATAGCGTGTTGAGTATCCCACTACTATTGTGTTTCCATGGATGTGTTTCTTTAGGTTTGTGAGCAGAAGCTTTGTAAAGTTTGCTGATCTTTCATTTGGCTCATAGATTTTGTTGAAAGTTAATACCTTTTCATTAATATTTCTTGTAATCAGTAAATAGTGTTGGTCTATGTCTCTAATGACTCTAATGATGTGTTGACTTTCTTGGCTTTTTTTTTTATGTCTACCATTGACTTGTAAGGTTATTTTTCATCCTTTCACTCTGAGCCTGTATTTATCTTGTTAGTTTAGGTGTATTTCCTGTAAGCAGCTGATAGATTTTTCCATTTTGACCCATCACCTGACAAGTCTATGCCTTTTTATTGGAGAGGTTAATCCTCTGACATTCAGAGAAATTATTGACATAAATGGTTGTGTTGCCATTTTTGTTGTGTGTGGTTTAGTTATTTTTGCAAATGTCCATTTACTTTTTATTGGGGTCCTTCAGTAGATATTGCAGGATTGATTTAGATTTTGTAAATTTTGCTAGCTCCAATTTTCTGAAAAGATTTTTATTCCCCTCTCAAAAGTAAATGAGAGCTTTGCAGGGTAGTATACTCTTGGTTGAATTTTTTTCCCATTTAGTAGTCTGAATATATATTCCAGTCTTTTTTTTTTTACTTGTATGGCATCATATAGGAGAGCTGTAATGATTCTTACGTAATTTACCTTGTACTTGAGGTTTTTCTTCTCTCTATTCATTTTTATTATTTAAAAAATATTTTATTGACACCGTGATTTGCAAAATTGTTCATAATAGAGTTTTTTCCAGCATACAATGTTCCAACACTAGTCCCACCTCCAATGTCCTTTGTCCCCCATCAGGTTCTCTGCCACCTGCCAGCCTGGTCGCTTAGCAGTTGTATAACTTAAATAAATGGCAAATAAAATTATCAGAAAAGATAATAAATCACAACAAAAGTCGATTTGTAGTGATTGATTGCTATACGGTGTTCTAACCTATGTATTTAATAAATTTGAATTATTTAATACAGTATAGCAGACTGTTTATTCTCATTTTCATGACTAAGTTTTCAACTCTGCATCTCAAATATATCTCAATAATATATTTTATTAAATTTTTTTGTGCTTGTATCATATTGCAGTAATTCTCCTGTCTTCCCTATCATAAATGAAGCTTTCCTTTTTTTTAAAAAAATTTTTTTTTATTAGTGAATCACTGTGAGGTACAGTTACAGACTTATAAACTCCTGTGTGAAGCTTTACTTTTAACCTTCTTGGCAGTTATATATCAAATTTATTTCATATTACTTGACCCAAAACACCTCTAAAGGAATGGCAAATAGAATTACCAGAAAATAAATGAATAAAGTCAATTTGTGATGATGACTCAGTACATTTTTTTTGAAAATTTTTTGTATTTTTTTCCACTTTATTTAAACACCATTGTTTATAAAGTTGTTCATGATGCATTTGTTACAAGCATTATATATTCCAGCACCAATTAATTGCTACATGTTTTTAACCTTTCTTAATCTAGTGGAAGACAACGGTATGTGCCATTAGTGAGTTTCATGTTCCGTGGCACCTGATGGGAAGTTTCTCCCTAAAACTCTTTCAGTGCTTCTTGAAAAACTAGTTTCAAGGCTGCAGATTCCCTAAGCTGTTGCTTTTCCAAGAAGCTTTGCATAATTACTTCAAATCTGAATGATAATCTCGCTGGATAGAGTATTCTTGGTGTGATATTCATTTTGTTAAGTTCTTTTAAACTATATATTTCCGTATTCTTCTGGCTTGTAGAGTCTCATTTGGTAGATATGCTGTACATCTAAAAGGGGATTTCCTTTCTATGTAAATTTCTTTTTTGATCTTGCTGCTTTCAATATTCTGTCCTTATCTTTGGATTTTGTTATTTTGAGTATAATGTGTCTTGGAGTTTTTATAATTGAATTTATTTCACTGGGACCCTTTGGGCCTCTAGGTCCCAGTACCTTTAATATTCAACTCCGGGAAGTTCTTGTCAATGATTTCTTTACCTATTGTTTTATCATCACATTTGCCTTCCTGTTCTTCAGGGACCCCGGTGGTCTTATATTGTTCTTCTTGAACTCATCCCTTAGCTTTCTGGATGCTGTTCATTTCTTTTCAGACTATTTTACACCTGCTGTTTCTTAGTGGTTTCCTTCTTATCTTGGAGCCCCTCAATCTTCTGCTCAGCTTCTATTATTCTCCTGTTCAGAGCTTCTGCTGACTAGTTATATCACTTACTATGTTCTTCATTTTTGTCATTTCTGACTGTAGTAATTTTTAAAAAGTCAGCTCATAATTTTTTGTGATTTGTTGGCTACCTGTGCTATCATTTCCTTAAATTCATTAAACATCCTCATGATAGTGTCACTCAAGACTCTGCCTGAGGATGTTATTGTTTATGTCTTCTGAGATGTTGATTGAGCTTGGTGAGTTTCTAAGTGTTTCCCTTGTTCGTTTTTTAGTGTTCTTGCTGTACTTAATGGAGTCTTTGTTGTTACCCCCTCCACCTTCCACCCCCCAGTGTCTGTATGTATACTACACCTTCACTATCCATTCATTTGGGATAAACACTTGGGTTGATTCCACATCCTAGCTATTGTACTAAGTGGTGCAGTAAATAATAGTGTGACTATGTCCTTTAGAATGAATGATTTTGTGTCCTGAGGGTAGAAACCAAGAAAAAGAATTGCTGGCTTGTGTGGCAGTTCTATTCTTGCTTTTCTAAAAAATCTGCTACTGTTTTCCATAGGGGTTGAACCAGACATATTTCCATCATCAATGGGTAAGAGTTCCTTGTTCACCACATCCTTCCCAACAGATTATTTCAGTTTTTTCTAAATGTGCCATTCTCATTAGTGTGAGATTATATCTCATTATCATATTGATTTGGATTTCCTTAGTAAGTGTTGATTACTTTTTTATGTTCTATTAGTCATCCATCTGAAGAAGTCATCTTATTAGAGAAATGTCTGTTAATTTCCTTCCTTTGTTTTTGATAGGATTATTGGATTTTGTTACTATTATTTAGTCTTCGTAACTATTTTATATTTTTTGGACATTATCTAATGTGTTGATAAGATTGGAAGCATTCAGGATGGTATGGCCATAGTATCTAATGTGTTGAATGCAAATATTTTATCTCATGTGTTAGATGCAGATCTTTTCTCCAATTTAGTTGGGTGTCTTTTAGTTTTACCTTGTGTTTATTTTGCTATTGAGAAACTTTAATTTGATGTAGTTTCATTTGTTTATTTTTGTTTCTGTTGTCTTTGCCAATGGAGTAATATAATTAAAAACATCTCAGTTCCAAGTCTTCTAGTGTTCTGCCACTGTTTTCCTCTATGTTTTAGGGATTCTGGTTTGACTTTAATGTCTTTGTCTCTTTGGGGTGTTTAATGATTTTTTGCGATTTTTTTTTCAATTTTATTTTTTAATTTACCTATTTTTAATTTAGGCACGGTAGTTTACAATACTTAATGGTACTGTTATAATACTTATGGTAGGGTTTCTTGCATAAATCATTCCAGCACTTTACCTCTACCAGAGTGTCAGCTTCTCTCCTCTGTTGTCCCATGTCCCCTTCCCCCCCAATCCTATTTCCCACCCTCCTCTATTTTCCCTCATGGTAAGATTCTTATGAAAGATCATTTCTCATTTCCTGTTGCCTTTGGGGTTTTGTTATTCTCCTTCTGTGTTTCTTTATATTTCAAACAGGAGAGAGATCATTCTGTGTCTGTTGCTCTCTTTCTGACTGATTTCCCTTAGCATGATCCTGTTTGGGGCAGAAGAGGCAGGTTTTAAGGTCCCATCCGTACCCCTGATCAGAGCTTCACAAGTGGGGGTTCAGTTGCTTCAACCAGGAAGGTAAGATAAGAATTGGGTGCCTGGTGGCTTCCAGTCCCCAGCAGGGGCCTTTTACGACTTCTAGTTTGTTGTAACTAAAGAACCTTTTCTGAATATGTATCTTTTCATTATGCCTGAGCTATTAATAGTGGGCCTGTTCTCCTTAAGGCCAGCATGAGAGAAATAGATTTATCTTATTTTTTTATAGCTTATTAAAAAAAACAACCTGAGAACCTTTCTTAGAAGTCTTCTAAAATAGGATTTTATAGCAGCAAATATAAAGCATATAGGAATAGAGAAAATATAAAATAATTTCATCATCATCATCATCATCATTCTGTTGATCGTTGATTTTCTCAAGTGGTCTCAGTAATATCTCCATTTGTCCTAGCCCTGAGATTTTAGAAGCCTCTCATTACTCGTCTTTCCCAACGGTGCTGCATTAGAGGTTCTTTCAGGGTCAGGGGAATGAGACCCGTCATTGTTACTGGTTTTGGTATATGTATATGCCACGGGGAGTTTGCCAGGCTCTCCCATGCGGGCAGGAAACTCTCAGTAGCTTGCCAGGTTCTCCGAGAGGGAGAACTAGGCTATAAGATGTCGGGAGTTTGGTTTTATAGTCTCTGGATATTGGCCACTTATGGGATTACACGGTGCTGGGAAGGGGGGGCAGTCCCTGGGTGTGACTGCCTAGCTACTGAAAAATGGGGGATCTGGGCGGAAGAGGCCCAGTCCCAATCTGAGCAGGCTTGGAGATCTCAGCCCTGGGTCCTACACACCTGGGTTCCTCTGCCAGTTCCTTCATGAGTGAGGCTCATCTGAACATGTGGAGAGGGGCCTTGAGCATGGCTGTAGCTGGGTTCCAGAGGTCTTTGGCTGCGGGGGCTCTGCCCCAGGCGGGGGGGAGGGAAACTCAACCCACCCCCCTCCGAGGGTGGGTTAAAATAATTTTAACTTTGCAAATTGAAAAAATTTCTAACAACAAGGATATAAGGTAGACAGCAGTTTGGGGAATGCAAAAAAGATTACGATTTCAATTTTTTTTATTTCATTTGAAATATAGCGATAGCGATAACACAGCGGGTAGGGCGTTTGCCTTGCATGCGGACGACCCGGGTTCGATTCTTCCGCCCCTCTCGGAGAGCCCAACAAACTAAGGCATTACTGGTGCTTGCTTGAGCAAGTCAATGAGCAATGGGATGACAGTGATACAGTGATACATTTGGAATAAGCACATTTTGAGTAAATAGAATGTAAGGAGTAGATGATGAGAAAGAGCCTACAAACGTGGGAAATATTCTAATTTGGAAGGCAAGAGGAAAAAGAGATTGGAAAGTGTAACTTAGAAAATTGTATGTGAAGAGTGTTGTTGAAGTAGTGCTCAAAGATGTCAAAAGCTTAAATATGTAGTTTGAATATATCATAATTTTTATTTATTTTTTGTACTTAGATTTATATATAAACTGTTTAAAAGAAGATGCATTTTGAAATAACGATAAAGTTGCAATTCCTATCTTTTAAGTATACTTCTTTCCCTTTTTTTTTTTTTTTTTTTAAAGTTTTGAGCTGTAGTCGGTGCTCAGAGATTACTCCTTGTTCTGAGTTCAGGGTTAACTCCTGGTCGGGCTCAGAGAATGCTGGGGATTCTGTACGGAATGCTGGGAATTGAACTGGCTCTGTCTCATACAAGGCAAGCACCTTACCCACTGTACTTCAAAGGGCCCCTAGTATCACTTGTATCACTTGTCTTCCTGTTGATCTTCAATTTGCTCGAGTGGGCACCAGTAGTATCTCCATTTGTTCCTGTTGCGTGCTAGTGTAGCCCAATGATATCTGCTCGCTCCAGGGACAGGAAGTGCATCAAACCTTCATTCAGGGTTTTGATGAAGACCATCCTGTTGGTGGGCGGCCACACGGTCTTTTGACCTCACATGGAATCCAGTCGGTAACAGCTCTAGTCCAGTGGTCATCTCTGAATCACATTACATGTCTGGCCCATCTGATTTTTGATGTCTTGGCAAATGAGACAGCATCCCTGATTCTTGACCATCCACGGAGGTCAGAACTCCGGATTCCTTCTCTCACTTGAGTGAGACGTGATATCCTAGTATAGCTCTTTCAGTTCCTCTTTGGGATACCCGAATAGTGTTCTCATCCTGTTTGTGTAGGGCCCAGGTCTCTGAGGCGTACGTTAGTGCAGGAAGAATGGTGGAATCGAAAAGATGTGCCCAGAGCTGGAGATCCTTCATCCTCTTAACCACTTCTTCGACGCTCTTGAAGGCATTCCACGCTGCTCTCTTCCCCCTGAGCAGTTCTGGTGCTAAGTCGTTCCTCATGTTGAGTTCTCGACCCAGGTACACATAGCTGCTGCGTTCGGAGATGTTCGTTCCATTGAGAGCAAATGGAGCGCCAGGGACTAGTTCATTTTTTATGAGCATCGTCTTGTTGAGGTTCAGCTGCAGTCCCTAGTATATTTCATATATACTAGGGCCCCTAGTATATTTTATTTTATTGGGGAATAACAGATTTGTGTATACTTAAGTGTAATGCTGAAAGAGGGCTGTCATGGATATATAGGGAATTACAGAAGTTGAATGATATTATTGGTCTGTAGGATAATATAGCCTCAGGTAGTTTAGGTTTATTGGGTTACTCCCATTACAGTGCTCCCATTTCTGTGTTTATTTGTATCTTCTTTCTTAGTGTTCTGTTGACTTGTAAATATTGTTTTTCTCTTCTCCTTGAGTCCTTTGTACAGTTTATTTAGAGCAATGTCATTTTTGTATGGACACAGGAAGACTTAGCAAATGCTATGCTTTTGTAACCTGGGAGTCATTTGACTCTACATGATATTTTCCTCCTGAGCATCAGTTCTCTCGACCTAAGCCTCAGCTGCCCTTACTTCCTAGCACCCCCAAAAGCAGGGTCCTGACATGGGACGAGATGGACCCAGGGCAAGCATTGAGTTGCGTGCTGCCCTGGCATCGAGATGGGCCTGCCAAAGTGCCTAATGCTTAACTATAAGTTAAGAGCTTGGTCATGGACAAATGCTGTCATGATCCAAAAAGTAACAACTAGATTCGGACCCTGCTAGGGTTAGGAATGATTAATCTGGCCTGAGTGCTGTAGTTTGAGTCTCTTACCAGGAGCTGCCTTGCAAGCCTCAATATATCTCTTGCTATGTCCATACAAAAATAACTAGTATTAAGATGCTAATGAGTGTTTGGACTAAGGAAAGGAGAAAAACACCTTAAGAGTCAGGAAGGGCTTTGGAATACTGGGCCCTTAGGAGGGGCTTTCTTATGATGATTTTGCTACCTGGCTGTGTGTAGCCTAGGGGCAAGAGGGAGAGAGATAGAGGGAGGAGAGAGACAAGAGAATCCAGAGATGCTGAGGTAGATCCAGAGAGAGGATGGAGCTGGGAGTGCGGGAGATGAGAAAGATGGAAGATTGAATAAACGGTAACTAATCAGCAACCAGCTTGGTCCTCGTTCTTCCTTCGCCTGTCCTTGGCCAACGGCTGTCCTGATCCAGTCCATACACATCGGTTCCAGAGCACCAAACACGGGTGGTGAGACAGAGCCGCCTGGAGAGCCCGCAAGTACACACGCCTGTCGGCGTGCCTTAGTTTTTTACATTGGTCAAAGCCTTAGGTTTCCAAAATGATAACTTTACCATTAAAACTATTTTCCTTTGTGACATTATTTCATCATTATCTAAAAATAGGTCAGATGGGAGCCAGAGAGATTGCACAGTGGGCCGGATGCTTGCTTTGCATGAGGCAGACCAGGGTTCAATCATCAAGCACTTCATATGGTCCTAGGCGTCCTGCCAGAAGTGATACTGAGCACAGAACCAGAGGTAAACCCTAAGAACCGCTGGGTATGGCACAGAGAATAAAAACAAAAGAACAAAGCAAGCAAAGTGTCCAAAACTGAGTAACTGTTGACTTGGAAAAAAAAAAAAGTAACTAGGGCTTATTCATCCTTAGTTTAAAAAGTGAGTTTTCCTCTTCCTAAGTGGCATGTAGAAAAGACTGGGAACTGGACACTGACAAGTAGAATTGGGTCCTGCCCCAGATTAGAACTGTGACTGTGATGGGTCAGAGTTTGCATGGCAAGCACTATTGCTTAGGTGCTCATTGTATCTGGCTCTTTAATAGATATTTTTGATATCACATTTTATTTTCACAAAACCTTTGATATTGGCAATTTAATTTTTCGTTTTTAAAGATTAAGGAAATAATACTCAGATGTTAGTAATTTGACTGAGTTTCTTCAACTAATAAATTTTTAGGAGTTTATATTTAGGGGATATGGTGCCTCCAGCAAGTCAGCCTGTACCTGTGGGGCGAGTGCATCAGCAGCCTGATGCTGCCTTCAGACTTCCAGATACTCCAGAATTACAGCTGTGCCTTTGGCTAGACCCCAACAAGTTGGGGCCAAGTTTACCAAGAAATTAAACGGCCTAAAGTTAGGTATGGGGGAGATATACCCACAAACCACCTCTGGCTCAGCTATAGATCGGAGGCACTCTCCTGAACCCGGCTCACCATCTCGCCTTAGACAACGTGCGGCTCAGCATGCCAGGCATGGAACTCTATGCGTGATCCCTGCTGGAACTCTGTGTGTGATTCCTGATGGACATCGCTGGCTGTTTTGTAAGACATAGAGCCGTGGAGACAGTGTGTGCAGTGGCTCATCCACTGTGGAGTGCTGTCAGTCAGCCACTAGGTTACCTGGGACTCGCCGGAGGTGTTCGATTTGGCACAGGCCCTCTGCGATAGGGTCCTGCTTTGCTAGCTGCTCAAAACCTCCAAGCGCACTCCATCAACCTCAAGGAGATCAACCTAAGGCCGCAGATGTCCCAGGTGCTGCCCAGAGATGCAGGCAGGTGTATGTCAGTGTGCAAATCGTTATAACATGCCAGTCCACCAAAAGCTTACATTCAGTAGACTGGGAACACCTGCAAAGGTGATTAGAGGCTGCCCCCAAAGCCTCTGTCCCTCTTGGAGAGCCCGTCAAGCTACCAAGAGTATCCCGCCTGCACAGCAGAGCCTGGCAAACTACCCATGGCATACTTGATATGCTGAAAACAGTAACAACGTCAGCCTCATTCCCCTGATCCTTAAAGAGCCCCCAATACATCATCAGGCTGCACTAGCACACAATAGGGACGGATGGAGATGTTACTGGTGACCTTTCGAGTAAATCGATGAACAACAGGATGACAGTGATACAGTGATAGGGATTTAGATCTCATGACTCTAAAATCTTTATTATATCTTGTGTGCACATGTACACTGAAAAATAGATATATAGTTTTAACTTCTGAGGGATTAACAAGGACAAGAAAATATGATGATATATATGTAACCCAAAGAAAGATAATGGTCAGGTAAAGTTCAGGTAGATAACTAAGTATATGTCTGGTTCTGAAAATGCATAAAGTTGAAAGAGGATGAGAAAAAGGGTTGAAAGGCATAAGGAAAAAAAATCTGAAAACTTGAGACTTTTTAAATAGTGTACCTTGAGAGTTACTAATTTTGTGCCTTGTGCTCAAGGATTACTCATGGCAAGGCTCAGGGCAAATATGTGGTGCTGGAGATTGTACCCCGGGTAACCAGATGCAAGGCAAGAACCTTAACTGCTGGACTTTCTGTCTATGACTCCTTATTTTCTTGTTTCTACTGTGGTGAAAAATTCTGAAAAGTAAGACAGAATATCCGCTGTATCCAGATCTGTTGAGATTTAGTTTAGCTTTTAAAAGTAAGATATGTTGTAACAAAAGGGTCCATAAGAAATCTCTATTGTATTTTAATTCTTGTATTCTTCCAGTGACAGAAGACTTAAGCAGGAGTATTAATTTTCTAAATTTTTTACCACTGTTTGCTACTTATTAGAAGGAAGGTATTTGAAAAGAGATGTCTTGGGACTGTAGAGAGAGTTAGGGGTTCATACACTTGCCTTGCATATTGAGGACCCCACTTTGATCTCTGGCAACATCTGGCCCCCACATAGTGTTAGGTGTGACCCTGAAGTTCCCCAGCACCTTAGGGGTGGGCCATATAATCCCTAGTGCTTTGGGGGCCCTTGCTGGCCAGGTTAATTGAGAGTCTCTGGGAGGGTGTCCTATAGACTTCTAGAATACTGCATGGAAGTGCCCCCTTCCCTCAAAGGGAATTCCTGAGGAAAAAACAGATAAAATTCTAAAGTGTCCTGTCTGACCTTCAAATCATTTATAACAACAATTAAGAAAATAATTGTTGGGTGAATGTTCGTTCAATCTGAGGCACTGAGACAAGGAACTCGAAAAAAATTTATGCCATGGAGGGCCCAGGTTCTCTCAGACCTATGACAAAGGTAGAGAGCCCTGAAATCTTGTATTACTATCCTACAGTTCATAGGGCTCAATACAGTGAAGTCGTCAACAAAGGAGTTATAGGAAGATCATGCAAAGTTCTTCTGCATACTGAAAACAAACAAACTACCTAGGATGTGCATACTGACAACAAACAGGCTAAGTACCTAGGATCTGCATCATCATCATCATCATCATCATCATCATCATCATCATCATCATCATTCCATTAATCGTTGACAATTTCTCGAGTGATCTCAGTAATGTCTTCATTCATCCTAGCCCTGAGATTTTAGAAGCCTCTCTTTACTTGTCCTTCCCAACGATGCCACATTGGAGGCTCTTTCAGGGTCAGGGGAATGAGACCCAGCATTGTTACTGGTTCTGGCATATGAATACACCATGGGGAGTTTTCAAGGCTCTCAGTAGCTTGCCAGGTTCTCCCAGAGGGAGAAGTAAGCTATAAGATGTCAAGCGGCTGAGAAGCAGCTGAGAGCTTCCAGGAGCTTGGTTTTAAGTCTCTGGATGTTGGCCAATGGTGGGATTACACGGCACCGGGTGCAGTCCCTGGGTGTGACCGTCTAATTACTGGAAAATGGGAAAGCTGGGCGGAAGAGGCCCAGTCCTGATCCAAGCAGGCTTAGAGGTCTCAGCCCTGTGTCCCACACACCTGGGTTCTTCTGCTGGTTCCTTCATGAGTGAGGTGCTGAGGCTCGTCTAAACGTGTGGAGAGACGCCTTGAGCATGGCTGTGGCTAGGCTCTGGAGGTCTTTGGCTGCTGGAACTCTGCTTGGAGCGGGGAGGGAAGCTGGAGCCCACCCCCTTCAAGGGGTCCCTGGGAAGACAGCCAAGAGCAGGCAAGAGACTCTGTAGGATCTGCATACTGACAACAAACAAGCTAAGTAGAACCAGGATCTGTGAGAAAAGGAAGACTGACAATTTCAGTGTGCCGAAATTTAGGAAATCATTTACTGAGGCAGCCAAAAGAAGAAGATGTTCAGCTTCATCCAAACCAGTCAAGACACATGCCCATTTTCATGGGTCCCTATGTTCCTGCCCTTATGCGGAGCAGTTTACACAGGCTCATCCTGGTAGCTCAGTCCAGCCCCAACAAATAATAATAGAAAGTTTAAACATTGAGAATTAGTCGCATTTAATGTAATTCTCAAAAACCCTCAGTCTTTGGTCATAATGATAAAAACTTTTTCTTTGAAGTACTAAATTTTAGTTTTTTATTGGCAATAGAATGTAAAACTGTTGAATACTGGAAGGCAATCAAGAACCAGTTGGTATTGTGCCTATTTACAATCCCTAGTGAGAGATTTTAAAAATTATTTAAGGATTGTGTAGAATCTTAAGCATTTAAGAAGTGGTCATAGAAACCTAAGAATTTCTGTGAAGTTGAGTGGTTCATTATATTATAAATGAGTTCCTTCCAGCCATTTAGCATTTTGGCTCCTTTCCCCCTCTTTCCTCAAGGCTATATCTTAATTTTATGATCACAAAACTGTACTTGGCAAGTACTTTAAAAAAATGTTAGCAACTTCAAAGATCAAATAAAACTAAAAGTTTGATCATATAAAAGAAAAGAGTTGCAGTAGATTTTTTTAAAGTGTCTAAGAATTAAAACCACACTTGACACTTTTTAAATCTTCTCTTTCTATTAACTTATGAAACTTGAAGCTGGAGGCTTAATGGTATTATTTCTACATTGTAATTATACTAATAAACATCTTTGTCCATGACCTTGGAATTTATAGTGCAGTAGGAAAGATTTATTGACTTTTGCTTTGGAAGAAAAATGAGATTATTGCATAAGTAGATTGAATGTTAAATATATGTATCATTTCTTCCAGTTTTAAACTAAAACTTGTCTTTAAGTTTTCTTTCAAAAAATAGAGTTCTTGTTAAATCCAGATTCCTGAGAGATATTTGTTATATTATCGAGTTAACTACAAAGTAGAGACTTTACCTTGAAATGTGCAAAAGAATCAATAGGTCTACAAAACTGCCTTTTAAAAAATGTTTGAAATTATATTTTTCCTGGTAGCCTGAACATCAATGTAAATGACTTTCTGGGGTTCTTTATTTCTCTGGTTTTGTTTTAATATTAAAATCCCTTATAGTTTGAGGGCATTTGTGTATTTGGGTTTTGATTTTTTTTTTTTTTTTGGTCACCTGCCTTGGCCTCCTATTTGTTTGTCTTGCTTTTATGTAAAGTGCTATTATTACTTACAAGGATTTTTCCCTTAGGGTGTCTTTACTTTTCATCATAATCAGACTTTCTCCATGATTTGTGTTTACTTTTCACTGAAATTTAAGTATATAAAGATTTTTATATTTTAAACTTTTGATTGTAAAGCAT
The DNA here is from genome assembly GCF_027595985.1 of Sorex araneus. Classification (NCBI taxonomy): domain Eukaryota; kingdom Metazoa; phylum Chordata; class Mammalia; order Eulipotyphla; family Soricidae; genus Sorex; species Sorex araneus. Next base: position 57,085,698 of record NC_073302.1, on the reverse strand, counting down.
CATACAAGGGCAAAATAACTCTGTAATGGGCACATTAAGTCCTACTGACTTAGTGATACAAGTAAAAATCTTTTCTCCTCTAATGTGAACTTAGCTGTGGTTGGCATTTGATCTCTTGGAATTCCATCCTTAGGAAAAGTTACAGATCAGTCTTAAAATCAAAGTATTCAAGTATATGTAAACTGAGTGAAATTTTGTAAATCATGTTCACTTACATTAATGACATATAAAATATAAAATGACTGAAATTGATTTTGCCACTATCAAATGATTCTTTAGTTTCTTTAAATATTTTCTACAATTAATTGATAATTTAATTTATGATATAAAAATACTTTGTTATATAAATATACAATTTTATAAGTTATGACTTGTGTTTTCTTTTGGTATAGAATTGCAGATGGGGTTCTCTATAATTTTATATACCTTAGCTGTGGATTGACTTTATGGACTGTGTATAAATTTTAGCATTTTCCTGCATCAGGACATTTTTGTTTTACCTTAGAACAATGTTAAATGATTTGCAGTAAATATATTGCCCAATCTTTAAAGTAATTTAAAGTAAATATTGCTACCTATAATTTGCAAATGATGAGAGAGGCTAATACTCAGAAATTTTATCTCTATCTTGTTCTCTAAACTGTAGAACTAGTCGTTATTGAAGCAAAGAACTGAAACCAGAAATATTTACTTATAATAAGAGTAAGATTTTTCTCTATTTAAAAAATATTTTCTTTGAATTTACTACAAAACACATCAAAATTCTGTATTGTAATTACTAGTTACGGGGTTAACTATGAATTTACTTTGATTTGTTGTTTCAGCGGGCCTATTTAAAAATTAGGAAAGTAAACAGTATGTTATAGCATTAAAGTAGTCAGCATATATTAATTTTCTGAAATTTAGTGATAGCTTTTTTTCATAAGTAGTTGATTTTACTGGTCAACCATAGAAATTCACTTAGAATATTTTACATTTATAATGGATAAAGTGTATACTTAGTGTCTGACTTTGGAGATAATCTAATTACATGTTTACATTTTTAATGTGATTAGGTGGAACGTTTAATCCAATTTGCACAAATGTGAGACCTATTTTATATCATCATTCTATTTATAAGAAACATTTTATTTACATGATCAAGTTTCTATTAGAAGTTTAATAACATCTCCCTGTTAGATCACAAACTTAATATGATACTGCCAAAAGTACCAACAATTGTTTAATGCTTTCAAATTCCATTTTATTTTACTGTTTTCACATTTTTTGTTCTTGTTTTGGGGCCACACTCAACAGTGCCCAGGGTTTATTTCTGGCTCTTAGCTCAGGAATGACCCCTGATGGGGCTCTGAGGACAATTTGGGGTGCTAGGGATTGAACCTATGTCAGCTGCAGGCAAGGCAAATGCCCTACCTGCTGTACTATTGCTCAGGCCCTGTATTTTCACACTTAATTTTCACATTTAATTATTATCTATTTGTAGTCTTTTTTATTATGACATATTGAAAAAAATGTAAGTATTTTTTGTTTTAATTCTAAAAAATATGTAAAATGATATTAACCTATATGAAACTGGAATATGTGAAATTATAAACTGTAAAGCATTCATTGCTTTTTTACTTCTGATGGCAAAAATTTGGCCAATTTTTTAACTATAGTTAGGAAGTTTATATACTATCTGGGATTATTTTTAAAGTAGAAACAAGGAAAATCAGTATGGTAGATGAAACAAGAAACATCTTCATAGTGGTTTTTTTTTTTTAATTCAGGAGTGAGGTCAGAGTTTCAAAGCAGATCAAGTTCATCAAGAGTGCGTCTGTGATAGAAATTGGATTCATCTATTTTTCTCAACTAAATCCTGTGACACTGAACAGATATTTCTGAATCCTTCTGGGATTCAGAAAATTATTTGTCTGTAAAGAATGTAGGTTTAGGGCTTCTGTGTGAATTCATGGCTAAAAGACTTAAAGGAAACAGCCTTAATTTTGGAGCAGGGTTGTAATCAGAAAAATATGTATTATGATGTGACCAGTAACTAAGAAACACTGAGGTCCTTCTTACATAGCCTTTGAAAAAGAAACAAGTAATCAAATTCACCTTTTGAAGGAATTGTATAAATGATAGTGCCTCCAATGTGGCACCATTGGAAAGGACGAGTAAAGAGAGGTTACATTCCATGTTTCAACACATAACTCACTATTGTTGCTAGGGTTTCCCCCCCAAAAAGAAAAGACAGTCCTACTGTCAAGGAAGCATTTGATAGCTCTCCATTGCTGAGAATGTAGAGATATTAAGTCCCGCTGTTTGTTACATAACTTTTCTATTTTTTTCCCCCCGCCTTGTCCCGTGCCACCGAGTTCACGCCTGTTTAGTAATCACCACGCTGCCTGACAAAGGGAAAAAAAAAAACCGAAAAAGATGGTTATTTCCCGTCATCAGCCGGCGTGGGGCTCTGGCTTAGTTGATAGTCTGGAAGAATGTCTGCCAGCAGTTTCTGGAACCAAAAGTAATACGCTGGTATCGGCCCCAGCTCGAGGTTCCACCAGCGTCCCGCTGTTCCAAGTACATAATAATTTATTCCCTTGTATTCCATTCCCACGCCACCAGGTCCGTGTCAGCTTAATGGACATCATACTATGGTTAACGCCACGCCGCGTTTCTTCCCGAGAAAGAACGATATTTCTTCTCAGCCGGCGTGGGGATATGGCTTAGTTCAGTCTATAGAGATGGCTACCACTTTGGTAGCCTTCAATATTTCAGCACAAGATTTACTATTCTTGTTAGGATTTCCCACCAAAGTCCGACCAGTTAAGAAGGAACCATTTCATATTGGTTATGATTAAATGACATTAGGTCGCGCGGCCATGGCAGTGGCCTCGCAGCTTTGAATTTCTGTGTAAAGTCCAGGGAAAGTACAGCCAGAAATTACACGTCACTACAAACTTTAACCCTATTATGGTCCCCCCAAAGTCCAACCCGTTACAAAGGAACCATTTCATATTGCTGATGATTAGATGACATTAGGCTGTTGCGGCCGCGCGGTTTTGGGTTTCTATATAAAGCCCAGGGAAAATTCTGCCTAAAATTCTATCGCTACAATCTTTTACCCTTCAACAAAAAACTCAGTACTATTGTTTGGAGTTTCCCCCCACGGTAAGCCCTGCTAAAAAGGAACATTTACACGTTGCTGACAATCAAGAGGGTTTTGGATTTCTATATGAAGTCCAGGGAAAATTCTTTTGGTAATTGCATTACTCGCTGGCGGTTCAGTTGCCTCCGGGGTTGATCTCGCGTGGCGGCACAAAGGAGCGTCCCCACATGGCTCTGTGCTTAAATATCATTGGCACAGGGCGGATCCGGAAGTCCCGCCCCATCGGCTTTCCCGGGCTTCCTGCATAGTCTAAAAACTGGCTGTTGCCTCGCTGTGTTCAAAAAGAGTTGAGAGAGAAAGGACCATACCCCGCTGGCCGCTCCTGGGCCAGTAGCTCCAAGCACACAGTTTGGAGGCATTTTGGGGGCGCCGCTTGTGTCCAAAGTGGTTCAGTTGTCTCTGGGATCGATCTCGCGTGGCAGCACAAAGGCGAAAATATTTATTTATTTATAAAATCTTCTTTTTGATTTTTGAATCACCATGAGATACAGTTACAAAGCTTTCATGTTTGAGTTTCAGTCATACAGTGATCCAACACCCATCCCTCCACCAGTGCACATTTTCCACCACCAATGTGGAAATGTCCCTAGTACCCTCCCCTCATCCCACCCCGAACTCCCCTCCCCCTCCATGGCTGACACTTTCAATTCCCTATACTTTCTCTCTATTTGGGGGCATTATGGTTTGCAATACAGATACTGAGAGGCTATCACGTTTGGCCCTTTATCTACTTTCAACACACATTTCCCATCTGAAACTATCCCTTCAACTGTAATTGACTTAGTGATCCCTTCTCTATTCCAGCTGCCTTCTCCCCCAGCTCATGGGCAATATTCCTGGCCCTAGTGTCTACTGTCCTTGGGTGTCAGTCTATGTTATTTTATATTTTAAGTGGAAAATATTTAATATTTAATTCAAATACGCCTACTTAGAGAATATTCTGGAAGAAAATAATTTTTAGAAATATAACTTGATGCTCAGGGCCACTCTCCACACATTCGGATGAGCCTCACACATGGTGGAGCTGGCGGAGGAAACCAGGTGTGTGGGACCCAAGACTGAGATCTCCAAGGCTGCTCAGATCGGGACTGGGCCTCTTCCCCCCAGATCCCCCATTTTCCAGTAGCTAGGCAGTCACACCCAGAAACTGCCCCGGGCTGTGTAATCCCATCAACAGCCAACATCCAGAGATAAAACCAAGCTCCCAGAAGCTCAAGGCTGAGATTTAATAGCCTAGTTCTCCCTCTTGGGAAACCTGACAAGCTACCGAGAGTCTGTTGCTCACTTGGGAGAGCCTGGCAAGCTCCCATTGGCGTATTCTTATCCAAAATACAGTAACAGATATATACATACCTCTTGGAGAGCCTGGCAAGCTACCGAGAGTATCCCGCCTGCATGGCAGAGCCTGGCAAGCTACCCGTGGTATATTCAATATGCCCAAACCAGTAACAGTAGGTCTCATTCCCCTGACCCTGAAAGAGCCTCCAATCGTTGGGAAAGACGAGTAAGGAGAGGCTGCTAAAATCTCAGGGCTGAGTGTAATATAGACGTTACTGGTGCCTGCTTGAGTAAATCGATGAACAATGGGATGACAGTGGTACAGTGATACAGTGATAATTTGATGATAAATTTGTTTTAATGAATAGTGTACAAAGCTGTTTTTAAAAGAGCTATTTTATCATATCCTTATTCTGACTAAAATGGAAATGGCTTGCTGTTATTAATAGTTAATTAAAATTTTATCATCTGATGCTATATTAAATCATGGTAGAAATTTATTTATAAAGGGTCTATATGATTTTATAGCTGTATAATTTTAGAGAACAAATTCTATCTATATAAATTCAACTCACCTATTACTGTATGTGGAAATAGAACTGTACCAGTCAGGATATTGCATGTTATCAGAAAGTCACAGATTACTCCGTGAGTTAAATGCCGTTATAATAACAGTATCCCTATTGCACTTCTAAATATACATAGTGATTAACTGCATCTGCTTTATGAGTTTTTTATGCTATGGATAAGGACATTAGAACAGCCCCTTTCTTATCTTAAGCATTATTGTTCTCATAGTAAACTTTTCTGTGTAGAACATTTCATGTTGTGTCTGCTAGGAAGTGACTTCTTTTTATTTCTTACCACATTTTATTTACTAAGAAGAGTTACTGGACACTCATGATTTTGACAGGACATGTAATATCTCTTGAATAGAAACACCAACAATTTAATGTTATAGAATATTGGTGGGATAGATAATATTTCCCCTCAGGGAGAGGGAAGAAATAAAATTCACCACAATGACTAATTGTAACTACATAGTATAAAATGTAGAAAAAAAGAATACTTATTTTATATTTAACTATCAGCAAATTTTTTAAATAAGTTTGTATTTTAACACCTGTAACTCTCTTCCTAAGTTTGTTAGGATGGTTGAAAACAGTAAGTCAAAATTTAGCTGGAATCATCATGTACTATTGTATAGTTTAGTAAAGTATATATAGAGAGAGATTGTTTTGTGTATTACGCTGTTTTTCTTTAGATAAATGTAAATGCTCTGCAATGTGTAGACTTTTAATAAAATTTGCAAATCTCTGAAAGCCAAAGGACCTGACATTTTAAATAGTCATCACTAGATGGTGATCTTGCTCATTGAGGGATAGAACAGCTGTATGTTTTCTTCAGGTGAATGGGTTTGTTACATCAGAAATGTAAGGCATAGTGATTTTATGGGAAGCTCTTTGTAACCAAAATGATATTATACATGCACACATATGAGAACCTCCTTATATAGGAAAATAGTGTTTGAAGCAAAGCATTGAAGTTTGTAAGTTGATTTCTTACGGAGCATATATGGTTTTTATTTTTTTATGTTTTTCACTTTTGTCAAATAAAATTATAAATTTCTTTCAGAAAAAATTGCAGAATTTGTTATTCTACTTTTTGTTTTTCAAAATAAAATCTGTTGTCATATATATCTGCATACTCAGGGTTTATGGCTTTGTCAAATGATTAAAATTATGATTCAAATAGTTTTTAGGATTTCACGTAGTTATGAATAGAAATAGAAAATCTCTGGTTAGGATGCTGCATTTCATAAAGTAAATCATGTATACTCTGCTTGAATAATGTCACATGCATTTGATTTTATACTCTTTAGTTTACTAAAGAATAAGTTATCCACTTTAAACCAGTTATTTTGACAATTCTTTGTAAAAATGGCATATACTTATGCCACTACATCTTTATGTGCAAAGGTAAAAATCTTGTTAAATCTCTGTTAGAGCCCAACTGAAGATGTCAGTGAGCAATTACAATGTGGTCAGGACGATCTCTTGTATTTATTTTAATTTGGCAGTTAGAGTTTGCATATAGGATTCCTGAAATGAACATCAAAGAAAATTTCTCCATGACTGAGAATTTTTCAACACCTTCCCATGGCTTTCTGTGACAATATTTAGCATAGAAAATATTAAAATATTCTAGATGGAAGAATGAGGGTTAGCACACTAAAATGTTCCCTTCCAAGTATATTGATACAGCTTTCTACAATACTGTGTAAAATCATTTTCAAGGAAAAGTTTAGTTTTCTAGCCATATCTGGATATATGTTTATATATGTACATATTTGTAGTATATTTGTAGTCTTTTCACTTTTTGGGGAGTGTGTTCTTGGAATACACCCTTCTGTACTAAGGGCTTACTCTTGGCTTGTGCTCATGGGTCAGCCGCATGCAAGGCAAGCATCCTACTCACTATACTATCTCTCCAGCCCCTCACCTTTCATTCTTCTTGTTTTGTTTTGTTTTGGATCCATACTCAGTGGGGCTTAGGGCTCTGTGCTTACGGATCACTTGTGGTTTTGTTCAAGGAACCATATGGGATACCAGGGATTGAACTGGTGTTAGGTGTGTGCAAGGCAAATGTCCTACCCACTGTTCTTCACTCTGACCCAGTCACTGGTCATTATTATAACCTTATCTTTAAGTCATATTATAACATTTATATTTCTTTGAACATGCTATTTTATTATGCTAAGGCTGCTCTACAAAATATTAAATGCCTAGCTCTAATACCAGTTGCTAATTAAACTTAGTCTTCTTTCAAAATGGGATCATTCAAAGTTGGTGTATATTCATTGTACTTATGTGTTATGTACACATCAGCCTGTCTGGTTTGAACTCTTACTCTGTGTAATCGTACAGAGTAAGATTTCACTTACTCTGAAGTGAAATCACTTACTTAAATTATGTGCCTCAGTTTTCTTATTTATAAAATGGGAATGTTATTGGTATCTATAGAGTTTTTACAAAGATAGTGTTCTAAGTTTTTGGCATAGGGGTGTTTAGGAAGTGTCAACAGTTATTGTTATTTATGGCTTGAGTATGAGTATGAATATAATAAATAAATATTAATAAACATACACTTGAGAACAGCATCCTTATATTGAGATTAGGTTTTATGATCAATATAAAATCATGTATTGTTCAAATTATCTTTGCAGATTATTTAGGAATATCTGAAGTTATTAGTAGAAAAACAGATTAATACACTTAAGGGTGTTTTTATTTCTTTTTTTGGGGGGTGCACAACCACTTTGCTTAGGATTTTCTCTGGGCTCTAGGGATCTAGGGATCACTCCTGGTGGAGCTTGGGGGGCAATATGGTGGGGTGCAGTGATTGAACCTGGGTTGCCTGCATGCAAGGCAGATATTCTACCCACTGTACTATCACTCTGGCTCTTCTATTTAAGTTTTTTTTTTTTGCTTTTTGGGTCACACCCAACAATGCACAGGGGTTACTCCTGGCTCTGAACTCAGGAATTACTTCTGGCAGTGCTCACGGGACCATATGGGATGCTGGGATTCGAACCCGGGTCGGCTGCGTGCAAGGCAAACGCCCTACCCACTGTGCTATCGCTCCAGCCCCCTCTTATATTTAAGTTTTAATTCAAACTTTTCCATCTATTTTTAATAAGCTGTTTAAATTAGTTTTTATTCGTTTAAAACGTTTATTTTGGATGGGTGAAACTACAGATGACATACTCCAAATAAAATCCAAAATTGCTGTTTCTTGGTGTTGGAATAAGTTGCCATTTCAGTTTAGCACCGAAGTAAGAGGCTTACTTATATCTAGTGGCCAAGCTGAATGTAAATACATTTTTAATACAGGAGATTACTTATTTTCACCTCCTTGTTAGAGTGTTAGTAAAATCACAGAGATGTGGGAAATAAGGTCAGCAAGGGGAAAGAGGAAGTTTGGCTTTATTTGAAGCTTGCTTTCTCTTTAATAATATTTCAGTGATACTCGTTTACGTGAAGTGCGAGTTTGCTTTCATATCTTTGATGAACAAATGTCAATAGCACTGTAGCACTGTCGTCCCGGTTGTTTATTGATTTGCTTGAGTGGGCACCAGTAACGTCTCCATTGTGAGATTTTTTTTTTACTGTTTTTGGCATATCTAATATGCCATAGGTAGCTTGCCAGGCTCTGCCGTGCGTGTGGGATACTCTTGGTAGCTTGCCGCGCTTTCCGAGAGGGACGGAGGAATCAAACCTGGGTTGGCCGTGTGCAAGGCGAACACCCTACCCGTTGTGCTATTGCTCTAGTCAAAATTTATTGAAATTTGTTTGTTTGTTTCTGAGCAAATTTCAATACCAGTGACTAATTATTTATTACTGTACCATTGCATTGTAATCTTCATGGTGTCAGTTCTTCAAAGATGACAGGTGTGGATAAAATGGGACACGGAGATGACTTTTTATGTAGTGGCCACAATCTCTTTAACAGAAATATTTTCTTATTTAGTGGTGTTTGGGCTACATCTGGCAATGTTCAAGGTTTATTTCTGGCATTATTTTCAGGGTTCACTCCTGGCAGTGCTTGGAGGATCATATGGGGTGCAGTTTATGTATTGGAGTTTGCTTCAATACAGACAAAAAGCAGCAACTTAAATATATTGAAATACCTTACTGATTTTACTAAGCACTTGACAAACTGGTGAAATATTGGTTTTGCTTTAGCATAGGTATGTCCCAATTAGTGGATTTTATGAAAAATTTGGAAAGGTGGTAACTAATATCATTATGATGACAGATTGGCCTTTTCAGCTCTTTCATTTTATCTGGAGATCTAAAAATGCTGATTTAAAATGACACATTTCCCAGTGTAAAGACAGTAGGATATTATATATTTTCCAGGAAGAATTAGAGATCACTGTAGCAGTTGGTAAAAAAAAAAAGAGAAGAAAATAAGAATAATAGTTTGAATAAATAAGCTGTATTTAGTCTTAGACGTTTTCCTAAATCTGGTTTATTACAACTTGGGAATGTTACATCTATGACTTTTTCTTCCCTTAATTTTAAATAGGAGTGATAATGTTATCTGAAGAATGAAATGAGTAAATGCAACTCTAAAATGCTTTAAAGGTGATAATAATAAGGTTTCGTTGCTTCTTATTTCCCCTGCTTGCCTGAATTTGGGGAGAAATAAGTATTAATAGCAAACATTTATAGTTACAGCATGATAGGCATTATTCTAAATGTATACAAGAACAGGTTAAATGTCTAGTGGAGCTTTCCTTTTTGTGAAAGTCGGTAAATACTTGCTTTTCAGAATTTCCCACCTACAATCTAGCTTCAAAAATTAAGATGGAAATCATGGGAAAATATTTAAATATAAAAATTCATTTAATACATTTTAAAATTACACTTTACATTAAGTCTAAGAAAAACTTTTTTTTCCAATTTAAATTTGACCCTTAGATTCTCCTAAATAATAGAATTTTACTCATGTTATTTGATTTACTTTTATTAATATTAATTAATATGTGGCATATTCAAGAAAGAAATTTACGCTCTAGTACAGAAAATATATACATATGAAGATATTTCAGTTTATATGTATAGGTTACTTGCCTCATTAAATTATATCCGAAAAATGATTGATTTTGAGAAATCTTCAAGAGTATAAATACATTTTAAATTTTGATATGAGGAGCCCAGCAATTTAAGATTTTATAAATTATTCATGTATTTCAAATTCTTCTTAGACAGTTGTTTTATGTACTTCCCAAGTGACTATAGTAGCATTTAAATTCTAAGTGATAGTTCTGTACAACTAAACATATAACTTACCTCATTTTAAAATATTGCCAAGGAACTCAGATAGTCTTCAGATCTTCATCTAGCTGAAATTGTCAACTGTGTGGATTTTGTTGAGGCTGATCAGAAGTCTGTAGCTGTAAAGACCAATAGAAGAATTCATGTACCGGCTCCCTTTGTGTTTCTTAGGAATTTTCTGAGGGAACTCAGAGATCACTTGAAGAACTACTTTTATTTTTGCAGCACCGCGAATGTCATCAGCTATAATTAAGCTGTTTTTAAAAGGTCTGTAGTGTAACTAAATCCAGCTTGTTTCATACTCTGATAAAACATGGCTGCTATATCACTCCTGACATGCTATGTATCACTGTAAATCTAGCTACCACATGTCTGTTTTGTGCCTTTATTAGTGTGTTTGCCATTTGAGAGAGCTCTCATGATTCTTTTTATTATTGTTTCACTTCTTTTGCCATTTAAAATGTTTTAAGTATTTCTCTCACTTATTGTTCAACACTTTTATCTATTATAATTTTTAGTGTTTGTGTGAGACTTAGAACAAACAATATTCAGTATATTTTGAAACATTTTTGAGGTTCCTTTTCTTTCTGTAATGCTTTACTGTTGATCCGTTACAGTTAGTTTCACTGTATCACTGTGTCACTGTCATCCTGTTGCTCATGGATTTGCTCGAGCGGGCATCAGTAATGTCTCCATTGTGAGACTTGTTGTTACTGTTTTTGGAATATCGAATATGCCACAGGTAGCTTGCCAGGCTCTGCCATGGGGGCAAGAAACTCTCGGTAGCTTGCCAGGCTCTCCGAGAGGGACGAAGAAATCGAACCTGGGTTGGCCATGTGCAAGGAGAACGCCCTTCCCGCTGTGCTATCTCTCCAGCAATAATTATTATGTATAAAAGTATGTATTATGTATACATAAAAAATTATTATGTATGAAAAATCAGAAGAGTCCATATAACTTTTGAACTATGGGGGAGTCGTAACAGTACTTGTAGAATGTGAGAACTACCATGATTATGCATATTAAATTTATTTATCTTTTATAGTTTATAAAACACTTTCACATTTATTGTTTCACTGGATACATGCATTCTATCTAGGTCTGTCATTTTTTCAACCTCCAAAGTGGACAAATTATTTAATTTTCACCTTTAATTTATAAATATTTTACCTATTTTATTCATAGATTATTAAAAATAGTAAGTGTCCTGAAGTAAATTAACAAAATGATAGAATTCTTTATTTAAATTATTCATTTAAAATATAGATTCCAAGTTTGAATGTGTTCATATATTGATTTTATCACATATTAGTATCTTGACTACTGCTTATTATAAATTCTCTAGTAGCTTACCTTAGATTTTTGAACTTTATAGGAAAATAGATTATTCTTTGTTTTCATCTCTGACTTGTGTACCCAATTTTATTGTAAGCTTGATGGTTGTTTTATTTTAATTTTATTTCTGCAACAACCTGTGCTGTGCTTTCACCCAGCATTGACTCAATTTATGATTAATTTTAGAGTTGTCATATTATAATGGGGGGTGAAGACAGTGTTATTTTGTATTCCAACATTAATTTTAGTATTCTAAGGAGTTTTACCAAATTTACTCCAATCTGGGAATATTTATTCAAAATTAAGTCAGATAGCAGTAAGTTAAAAAAGTTAGTGCCTTCCCCACAAACTTAGAAAATATAACTTTATTCTTTGTAACATTTGTTGCATTGTCTTGCCTTTCATTTGGTATGACTGACTTTTTATATCAAATTGAATAAGCCATTAGCTTTTAGTCTGTAGGAATGTAGATCCATAGATATTTCCCATTAGACAAAAGAAAAATCTATAAAAGTGTTATCCCCTGGGGCTCGGTCTTCCTAGCTAGCCTAATGGTCTAAAGCACTGCTTTACTTATGAGAAAGAACTATGTTGGTTGATTCCCTTCACATCCAGAAATATTTGTTGGAGAGTTATGTACAGTCTTTCAGATAAAATTAATTTTTTGTGCTGAACCACATCAGTATATCAAATATTTTGATTTATAAAATTAATTCTATCTTTAAGTAAAATGCAAACCTTGTATATCATATTTAATTAAAAATTGGCATTTGTTGAAATATGAAACACAATGGATGTAAGTATGCCCAATTTGAAAAGTTTCCTTTTCTAAATAACAGGACTTCATAAAAGACCTCTGATGGTAATGATTGCAAACTATAAATATACTAAAACTCATTGAATTGTACATTTTTAAAGGGTGAATTATTTGGTATGTGAATTATATCTCTGTACTGCTATTTAAAATTTAGGTTTCTATTCACATGTTTTCATAGGTGCAAAGTAATAGAATGTTTCTATTCTCAATTTGTTTTTATAAATTATTAGCCTTAATAAACATTTAAGGCTTAAATAATATATGTGGCTTTAACAATTTTATAATATTATTCAATAGTAATATACTTATTATAAAATATCCAGAAACTATAGCTAAGAAAAAAGACATTTATAAAATCTGTGGGTTAACACCTACCATATATTCTACTCCTAAAGTTTATTTTATTTAACTCCTTCCTTGTACCCATACTTTGCCTGACAGCTTTCACTAGTAGCAATTTGCTTTTTTATGGCCATTTTTAGGAAAGCAAGTAGATGTAAAATATCTTATTAGAATAGTTTAGTGAAATCATTGTTTTTTTTCCCTTGGATATAGGAAGTGTGTGTGAGTGATGACATAAAAGTGAATGATAACATCAATTTCTAAAAAGAAATACAATGAATGTGTGGCAGAATATCTTTTGAAATACAGAATTTTTGAGATTTTGTGGTAAGAATTTGCTTTGAAAATGTTTTGGTTCAAAGTGTGAAAACGTGGATTTTTTGATTAGTGATATTGTGGCATTGTTTCTTGGACAAGTGGAATATTCTTCTGTCTTTAAGACTTAAAATTCATATGAGCATTAACTTTTAACAGTTAAAATTGTTCACAACACAGTTTAAAGATAAATGCAGTATTGGACTTTGGTTTTATTTTTTTTTTTTTGGTAAATATTAAGACCTGAGTACAAAATGAGGGCTGTATTGTGGATTAAGTGAAATATCTCAAGGCTGTGCTGTTCTGATAACAACCTGAAGTGACCTTTCTCAGACACAATTACAGAGCTGTATGTTTTTCCTTTAATTTCATCAGGGGTTTAATTAGTATACAAATAAAACTTCCCTTATCTTCCTTTCTACCTAATTGGCTTGTCTTCGCTTATATATGAAGTATGTGAAAGTGGGCTGTAATTAGGGTGACCGAGTTAACCTTTTTTCCTCAAATGTACTGTTGCCTAAAGGCCTCAAGGCCTAAAAACAGTGCTGTGGATTATTGCTTTGCAATCACTATGGCTGTCCCATAGGTTTTCTCATGAGCAGAAGGGCTTTGGGTGCTGCAGGTTCCCACTGCTTAACAGGATCTTCATTCTTCTCCCCACTAAATGTTTATTGATTATCTCGCTGTTCCAGGCTCAGCCTCCAACAACTTAATATCAGGTGACAGTCAGGAGAGTTCTCCAAGTAATTAGAGTTGAGCATTGGGGGAACAATTAGGAGCAGAGTTATTAAACTTGATTTATCCTATTCTCTCCTGAACAGTTTCTTGGATATCAGAACATCACACTTTCACAATCTACCCTGGTTGAGAAATTAGTGGCTAACCTGCTGCTTATCATTGTTGTCTTGCTGCCTAGAGGCACACCCTCCTGGTTTCAGTTATTTGGTTGGAAATATTAGAGTCCATAAAGTTTATCATGGGTTTTAATTAGATAAATCTGAACAGGAGAAAATAAATGCTGGACTTAGAATTATGTATACATATATGTGTTACATATGATACAGACACATATAGGTAATTTTTTTCTCTCTTTAAATCTCAGGATTTTAAAAGATTCTTTTTTCTTTTTTACCAAGAACAAAAAGGTAAATATTGGGGAAAAGACATATTATTGAAGAGCTTTTTGTATTTTCTTGTTTTGCACACATCTCCATAAACCTTAGGGGCCCTCCATCATATGGATCCCAGTACGATCACCCTCAATTCTTTATAATAAGAACTCTGTAAGTTATAGAGATATGGTCATTATGATTTCAAAACTTTTCATTTTCATGCTAAGAAATTGTGTTTCTGTATCACCTTATTTTTTGTAATTTTCGTTCCTTAGAAATAGCTATTCAACTCTACCTCTAAAATAATTTTAGTGTTTGGATACTTTGGCAACTCTTTGCCATTGCTCCCTAGAACATGAAAATCAATGGAAGAAAGCAGATGTAGATACATAGTATAGTTTTAATTCTATACGTTTTATCTTCTTTGAATGTGCTAGAATTGCTAAAAAGTCAAGTGTAGTTTTGTAATTATTTCAGGGTCATGGTTTCTCAGATTAGACTCAAGAGTTTCATCTGGACAAAACTGGAGACAGTATCTCAAATACCCTTCACAATGTATAACTACACTTATGAGAGTTATGGAGCAAGTGAATTAGAATGTTTTGTCTCAAGTATATTAGTTCTGTTGGAAAAAGAATTCAAGTTTTATGGTGGAATGTTCTTAGTTTTATCTTAACAGATGAAAAACACAGTTTTTTTTAAATTACTTGGAAATACTGTTTTTTTAAAATACTAAAATTTAATTTTTAAAACCCAGAACCTCATGATACTTAAATGCTTTTAGATAACTTAGCTTTGGCACAGAAAAATAAGTTTAGTTAGCATTTCTTTTAAAATACTTCTAAACTTGGCTTGAATCAGTAACTATTTAATTAGGGGGATATTCTTGATTATATATTGATAGTAAAGATTTAAAAGAAAATAGCCTTTCTAATAAGTAATCACTGTTTGCTTATTTTAAAACTTTAGCTTGCTTTTGTAGGACAGCAACTTGACTGGAAGGTGAACTGCTAAATTTAAAAACCTTAAGCATTTTAAAATAAATTGACTCATGATTCCTTTCAATTTACTAGCATTTAGCATGAATTAGTTGTTCTAATTCCATGCATATGGTTTGAGGTTTTTATACTGCCTATTGTGATACATTAAAAATATTGTTGGAAGAGTTTTAAACATGACATTTCAGGACTAGAGAGATAGTACATGGCTAAGACAGGTGCCTCGCTTGCAGTGGACCCCTCGGCAGGATCCCCAGTACCACATATGGTTCCATGTCTACCACTAAAGTAAGACCTGAGCGCTCTGGGTGTGTCAACCCCCTAAAAATATACTTCCCCCAAGTAGAAGTAAAAGCAACATCCAAAATGTTATTTACTGGATATATAAGGCATTGTTGAAATTAATATGTGATTAGACTCTGAGAAAGAAGAAAAATTATTATGACATATAATCATTTAATAAAACCAATTTAATTGAAAAAAATTTTTGATAATTTCATGTCCTAGAAATGTTATTGATTAAACAATTAGCAAGTTTTTAATGTTGAATTTTCTGTTTATATTCTGGAGTTTTAAATGAATTCTAGAAAAATATTCCCTTAAGTGATGAGCCCCTAATTTTCAAACTTGATCCCTAAGGTTCTAAGGTAAATTTGTACATATTCATATAAAAATTCTTGTAAGTGACTGTTTCACATGAAGCCAATGGAAAATAATACTTTTATACTTCTGCTACCAGGAAATATTTATAGAATATGTAAATTTCCTAATGGAAGTATATCTATAACTTTCTCTTATTTAAAATATAGTGATCATATTTATGATATTTGTCCTTGACATGAGTCATTTATGATGAAATAAATAGATTTTTACTTTACAAACCTGTTTTCTCATACAGATCCTGGGATGTATATGACAACCTAACAATTATATATAATATTTATAAAGAAAGTGGTTCTTTTAAACCTTGGGTGCTCTGTTCTTTCATAGGTGTCCAGTTTACCTTTTTCTCAATTACATATACACTTTAGACATACGGAAGTTCTTGTTTAAATATACTCTAAATTTCATACACTTCTCCTTCTGAATTCTGTTATCACTTAAAGAAAATGCAACTTAGAGGTTTTTATAGTCAGATCTTTTAAGTAAGAATAAAATGTGTTTGCCTTGAAGTATACCCAGAATAAAGTAAGTTGCTTTTAATCGCTATTTTTCCAAGTCTCATCATTTCTATCATTTCTAATTACTAAGTATGTAAAATTTTTGCAAAAAATTTGCTAAACCTTAAAGTGTAATGACCCAAGTCTACTTCCCAGTCAGCCTGTATTCTTCTTTGTTTAATAGCCTATGGCATAAATTGAAGTTAATTATCAGGGCTGACAAGTAACTCTGTTTTCTGTCTGCTTGCAGAGTCTCTCCGAGGCAAAGATGGAGCTGAGAAGAAAAGATCAATCTCTGCGTCAGCTCAATAGACATCTTACCCAGCTGGAGCAGGACAAGCGTCGACTAGAGGAGAACATCCATGATGCAGAGAGTGCCCTCCGCATGGCAGCCAAGTGAGCATTTGGACCTTTGGGAGATCACTTAAAACAGACAAAAGATCAATTCTTACTTTCATGCTCTGGGTTTTAGCCCTGGATAATACAGTGTTAGAAAACAAAAGTACAGCTGTCTCTCTTTGAAATTCTCTGATATATCCTCAAAAAGAGAAAACTCTTAACTCAACATACTAAATGTATATTTCATTGCAAAACCTCAGAGAAGTATGTCTCTGAATAACCTCTAATTATGTACATTTGGGACTCTGTTTTAGAGTTACATGCTTGAAATCATGTTTTCATTAATAGGTAAGACTCTATTTTAAAGTTTTGCATAATATCTTCCACTACATACTTCTCATTCTCTTCTGCACCACTGCTTTCCAAATTTTGCTCTACATATAATATACTGTTTCAAATGATATTTCCATGATACATTAATCATGGAAAATTTAGTTTTAAAATATATTTTACAATAGATTAAATTTTAAAAATGCAGTTTTTTATTTTTTATTTACATATATGGGAAACTACATAAATATGATGAGAGAGTATTTTTCCTTTTTTTGCCAGGTAATCAAATTGATATACCCTGTGAAATTCAAATTGAAAGTACTCTTGGGTATGTTTGTATTTGTTCCCCATAACAAATTTCATGGAATGTATTTATACAGTCCTTTGTACAACAGCATGACTTTATGAAAATTAGGTGCTCCTTTAATCCATAATATATATATTTTTAAAACTAACACAGTGCTTTCTAAATTTGGAATTTCTTGGTTACTGTACTTGGCAAATATATACATGTTAATTAAAGTCTTTTATTTCAAGATGAACTGTATTATAAACACAAAATACTGTGAAAAATGAATATGTTCTATAAACTAAATCACAGAATGGGGACTCTTCACTCTCAGGATGTCCACAGCTTTGTCACTGGACATGGGAAATTGCTCATACATAATTATAAAATGAGTTTACAGAGGCCAAGTATATTTGAATAGCACCAGTCGTATTTTAATTGTAAAGCTGTATAATAGTGTACCACAGTCTTAGGTAGGCAATTATATGTAATTACTGTGTTTTAAAAATATAAGTTTGACTAAATTAAATTTGTTATTGCTCAGTCTTAGATTTTAATATCAAATGAGTTTACTCTCAGTAATTTTTTGTTTTAAAACTCATGAAAATTTGAGATTAATGAAAACAGAAAAGAAATTTTTCTTGTTTTATCTTTAAGACTTTTTTCTAATATTAGGAATTTGTTATGTGTATGATGTGTGAGTATGGACCTTATGACTTATAACAGACAATAGGTAACATGAAATTTATAGATAATTCATTTATATTATATATTAATGTATATTTTACTGTTATGAACAGAATTTTCCATCAAACTTCTGAATTCTTCATTGAGACTAAATACATGATAGAAGAAATTAGTAACTTTGCATAATTCTAGTCAGGGTCATATAGTTACTTTGTGTGTGTACACAGAATCTTATACATAGGAGGAAAATATTATTTTACATAATATCGAATTTATGATTTTTTAGATGTCCTCTTACATCAGAAACCAGAAGAATGAAAATTTAGCCTTTAGCACATGTTAAATCAATGTATTCATGATTTCCTTTTTTCCATATCTTTTTCACTCTTTTCTTAACTTTCAAATAGTCAAGCTTTTTCTCCTCTAATTTATGGCAGCAGATATGTCTGAAAATAAGAATCAAATTGTGGAAATACACTGGTAAAGATGGTTAAGTTTTTAATTTTTTAAAGTACAACTAACCCATTTTTTATTAACTGTGACATACATTAACATGTGTGGTTACAGTATATATATATAGGAAAGTTGTTTCATTAATACCTAACTTCTTTTTTTTTTCTAGAGACAAAGAATGTGTTGCTAGACATATGAGAACAGTAGAAAATATGCTTCATAAGGTACTGTAGTGTTCCTTCAGTATTGTCCAATTTTTATTGACATTGTTCTCATCATTAGTTTTTACTAACTACAGAGTACTTAATTTATTTTGTAGCTTTCCTTTAAACTAAACAAAAGATTATGAAAATTATGTATAGTGCTGTTACATAATTTTTTTCAAAATTATGTACTTGATGAAACTATGAAAATATTGGCTTCCCCACACTAATAATTGCATTCAAATTATTTGTGGTTTTTATACCTGAATCAGAAGTCATTAGGTTCTTACAAGTCTCAATAATAAAATATTTATTACACTTACTAACCTAACCTGTTACCACTCCTAAACCTATATATCTTTCACACACACACACACACACACACACACACACGGAAACTTAACCTGGCAGTAATGTTTTTCAAATCGTAATACTATGAGTGAAAGTAGTGTAATTGCCTTGCACGAAGCTTACCTGGGTTTGATCCTGGTACCACAAATGGTCCCTGGAGTACTGCCAGGAGTAAGCCTTGAGTACCACTGAGTGTGGCCCCTAAACAAAACAAAGTATATTTTATCTCTAAAAGAATGTGCTATTAAAGTAGAAATTTTATACATTTAGTAATAATGTTATTTACAAAGTTGATTGCATCTGTGTGATAAATTTATTTTAATTTAAAGTTATTTATAAAAGAATGTTTTTACATAGTCAAATACTTAGTATATTAACCAATTATGTTTTGTTAGCACTCTATATTCAAAGTTTATTATTTTATTACTTAAAGGTAGACAAATTTTCTGTACATATTATAGTCTAATGGACAATTTGTTGGAAACACAGATATTTATTAGTTTCAGAATATATGAATTTATGAATCAATTATGTTCAGAATGATTTTGTGAATTTATTCTATAATATTGTCTATAAATCACTGTAAATATATAAATAAATACAGATCTATGTTGGGACCATATCCCAGATGTGCTCAGGGGTTATTTTTGGCTCTGTGCTTGTCATTGGCCCTTGGTGGGTTTGGAGACCTTATAGTGCTGTATAGATCTGGCGTCCACTTCTTGCCTTAATTCCTATACTATCTCTCTTACCGTCCATTATTTTTTATTGGATATTTCATTGTATTGGACTGGAGCAGTAGCACAGCGGGCAGGGCGCTTGCCTTGCATGCAGCCAACCCAGGTTCGATTTCTCTGTCCCTCTCGGAGAGCCCGGCAAGCTACTGAGAGTATCTGCCCGCATGGCAGAGCCTGGCAAGCTACCTATATGTCAGAAACAGTAACAAGAAGTCTCACAATGGAGATTACTCGAGCAAATCAGTGAACAACGGACGACAGTGCTACAGTGCTTCATTGTATTATATGTTTTCATCTGTACATAACTGAAAGTCAGTAAGTGAGGCTGGAAAGATAGTCCAACAGGCTGAGCATGTGCTTTCTTTGCAGAAGATACTCTTTAAATTTCTTGAGCACTGTTGGGAGTAGCCTTCAGCATTGTTGATTATGCCTACTCTGCTCCGAAAGATCAACAAATATTTCTCTTTTACCTGATTAACCTACTTTCTCTCTCCTCCTGCACCCTCACTAGACATTTCAAATCCTCAAACTCATACAGGATGATTGACTAGACACTACTTTTAAAATACCAGTTGGGACTGATACTGATATTTAATAAGGAAGGTCCGACATTTTCATTTAAACCATGTATTTGTTTTAAGAGAAGCAAAGGTATATGTATTATTCATGAAAACTTAAAAATGTAGGTCAGAAGTGAATTTATTAAGTATTATTTGGAGCAGTTTCACTGTATCACTGTCATCTAATTGTTCATCGATTTACTTGAGTGGGCACCAGTAACGTCTCTATTACACTCAGCCCTGAGATTTTAGCAGTCTCTCCTTACTTGTCTTTCCCAATGATTGGAGGCTCCTCAGGGTCAGAGGAATGAGACCTATTGTTACTGTTTTTGGCATATCGAATATGCCACGGGTAGCTTGCCAGGCTCTGCCATGTGGGTGGGATACTCTCGGTAGCTTGCCAGGCTCTCTGAGAGATATGTATATATATACATATATATATGTTATTGTATTTGGGATATGAATATGCCACGGGGAGTTTGCCAGACTCTCCCAAGCAGGCAATAGACTCTCGGTAGCTTGTCAGGTTCTCCAAGAGGGAGAACTAGGTATTAGGTGTTGTGCGGCTGCATTGTGGCCACATGCTTCCAGGAGCTTGGTTTTATAGTCTCTGAATGTTGGCCATTGATGGGATTACACGGTGCCGGGGCCAGTCTAAAATTAGCATTTTGGAGCTAATTTCAGATTATTAGGGGTAAGAAAATAAAAACAAGAGGAAAAATCACACTTTTCATGAGATGCAGTTTTTATATGCAGACTTCTCTAATTACTGGCTGCATTTTTGTAATTTTGAAAACCATAACTATTAAAACTGTAAAAGGTCACCTTCTAAGAAAGTCATTGATGTTTTAGGACCAGAGCAATATAACAGTGGGCAAGCACTTGCCTTGTATGTGGCTGACCCAGGTTTGAATCCTCTGCATTTAATATGGTCCCTTGAGCCCCACCACAGATCCAGTTCCTTGACCCCTCAGCACAGATCCAGGAGTAAGCCCTGAGCACTGCATCGTGTGGCTCCAAAATCATACAAAATAAATATTAAAAAGGTCACTGTTTTAATGATTCAGAAGTGTATGACTAGGTGGCTTATTTCAGTGCTGTGCATTCTTTATAGCTACTTAATTCCAGAAATTCCAGAATATTTTTTTTTTGCCCTCCTTTTTTCCCCTCCGCCCCCTGCAAAGGAAACCCAGGGGCAGTAAAAGCAACCCTTTCCTGTACCTACTTAACCTCTTCTATATGTTATCTTTTTACAGTTCTGGTAGTATCCTTTGATAATAATTTTTAAATTTTGATGAAGTCTAATTTTGAATTTTTGTTTCTTGTGTATTTGATCTCATATCTAAAAGTATATTGCCAAAACCAAGGTTATGGAGTTTTCCTCTATGGTTTCTTCAGAGTTTCACAGTTGCAACTCATACTGAAGTCTTTGGTTCAGATTTAATGTCTATATTTGGTGTGATATAATGATCCAACATCATGATTTTACATGGCTTCAGTTATATCAACAGTATTTAGTTTTTCATTTAACATTTTTTATTATTTGGTTTTCTTTTGGGGGGGTTTGGTACACAACTGGTGTTGCTTAGGGCATATTCCTGATTCGATGCTGATAGACTCTATGCGTTCCTAGCAGTGCTCAGGGGACCACATATAGTGCTGCAGATTGAATCCAGATCTGACTGTGAAAAGCAAACACTCTACTTTGTTGTATTTTCTTTCTAACTCCTCCCCACATTTTTTTTTAAAGAATAGTTTTTACCTGCCTTCAGTCATTCTTTTGCCCTTATTGAAACTATTGGACCTTAAATGTGTGACATACCTGGATTCTCAATTCTGTTTCATTGGTTAATGTTTTTCTTTATATATTAACTTCACACTATTTTCATCTCTGTTGCTTTGTAGCAAATCTAGTTAAGAAATGTGAGTCCTCAGAATTTTCTTTCCTTCATATTGTTTTATTTTTCAGGGTTTCTTGTAATCCCATATGAATTTTAGGATCATCTCATCCATATCTGAAGAAAGCAAATAGAATTTTGATAGTGATTTCTTGGGTTTATAAATCAGTGAACTATTGCTTTATAAGATAAATATTGTCACATAAAATAATATGTAATATTTTAGCATTGCATATTATAATCCATGAATACTGTATATTTTAAATCTATCCAAGTGTTATTTAATTGATTTGAATTTTTTAATGTATAAATTTTGTATCATCTTGCTTAAATTTATGACTTAGTATTTTATTTCTTTTGATTAAACCCAGGTTTGGCACATGCATGGCAAGTGCCTTACTGTTTATAATATCTTTTCTGTCCTCTAGGCTTTTCTAAATTAAGATCATATTAAATGGAAATACAGTTTTATTTTCAATTAATTTTTTCCATCATTGCCTTTTTGAACTTCCAGCATAATCCTTGAATTGGTAGGATTACAGATCCAATAAACAACTTGTATTGTTTCTAATATTAGGAGGAAAGCTTCCAATCTTGTATTATTAAATACTACATTACCTATAGTTTTTTGCAGATATCCTTTGTCAGACTGAGAAACTTCTCTACTGTCTCTAGTTTTTAAGTTTTGCTTTTTATAAAGGGGTGTTGGGTTTTGTTAAGTGATTCTTTCTGCATGAATTATAACTTTTGTTTTCAACTTTGATTCTATTAATATATAATGTGTAGGTTGATTTAAACAGGTTGAATTACCCTCATATTCCTGGTACAGTTACCACTTGCATATGGTGTATAATTTTGGATAGACTGTAGGGCTTGCCTATTTTATAAATTGTTTTAGCTTTTTAATGTCTGTTATAATATCATTTGCATTTTAGGATGGACTCATTTATAGCTGAAGAATAAGGCAACTGCAATTTGTAGCACTGTAGCACTGTCGTCCCATTGTTCATTGATATGCTCGAGCGGGCACCAGTAATGTCGCCACTGTGAGACTTGTTGTTACTGTTTTTGGCATATCAAATACACCACGGGTAGCTCACCAGGCTCTGCCATGTGGGCGGGATACTCTCGGTAGCTTGCTGGGCTCTCCGAGAGGGACAGAGGAATCAAACCTGGGTCAGCCGTGTGTAAGGCAAATGCCTTACCTGCTGTGCTGTCGCTCCATAGATAGCAGATAATTGAATTGTGTTTTAAAAACATAATTTTCAAATTTATTTCTTTTAATTGGAAGTATAATTAATTTACATTTATGGGATTAGTGATAATAATTTTTGCAATTTTTTAAAATTTATTTTTCTTTTGCTATTTTTTATGTATTGCATCAATATTATTCTTTAGTTCTATATTCTCTATCCCTTTCTTGCTTGGGATATATATATATTTGAAGTAAACTTTTGACTGCTTTTTTTTTTTCTTAAATTTTTTTTATTGAATCACCGTGAGAACAGTTACAAAGCTTTCAGGTTTAAGTCTCAGTCATACAATGATCAAACACTCATCCCTTCACCAGTGCACATGTTCCACCACCAAGAACCCAAGTATACCCTCGCATCTCACCCCCCACCCTGCCTGTGTGGCAGATGATTTTTCACTTTACTCTCTCTTCACTTTGATTACATTGAATGCTTTTTTTGGTTATTATTGTATTTAGTTATTTTCTTACCGGTTGTCTTGGGGATTGAAATTAATATTTTAATTCATGATAATCTAGTTTGAATTGATGCTACTTTAATTTCAATCGCATATAAAATTTTAACTCCTATATATTTCTATTCTTTCTTTCCCTCCTCTTCCAATTTCTGTTGTTATTGTTACAAATTTTGTTTTCCACCTTTCCTTTTTGTTGTCATCGTGATGCCTGGGGGTTACACATTTGGTTGTAGTGCTTGCAGAATCTAAAGATTCTTATAGTTATTTGTTTGTTATTGTTGAATTACTAGAGTGCTTGGATTCCTGAAGCTTTTCTTTTTAATTAACAAAATTTTTTTGGTGAAGCAAGATAGTTTTTCATGAATGAAATTTACTTAGGAAGATGTGGCTGAGAGAAAGAGGAATACATGTTCAAGAGGGAACACGGGCATCTCCACACTGAAAAAGTGGAGATACTTTCTGTTCAAGGGAGAACATGGACTTGAAAATGCAAGCTCTTGAAGCTTTTAAAGATTTCTTGTGTCTTTAAAATTTCCTGAAATTTTAAAGATTTCATTTGGAGAATTAAAGTATTTTATACATAAAATCATAGTATACTATGAATTTAAAAATACTTCTAAATTTTTATTGAGATATGTTAGATTAAGCAAACTTTCTAAGAGATAAAAGAGGAAGGCACAAACCAAATATAAAATTTGTTTGTGCTCTATAATTGTGTTCTTCAACCTTTTTTACACATGTAGACTGGCACGTGTCCTATGTACATGTCCATGGACCACCAGTTATAACTAAGGGGTTCAACTTTTCTAGAATTTCAACTTTTCTATCCTGTGCACTCACAATTGAGTGCACATGCAGTGGTTGAAGACTTTGAATCTATAATTTTTTTTTTTTTGCTTTTTGGGTCACACCCGGCGATGCACAGGGGTCACTCCTGGCTCTGCACTCTGGCGGTGTTACCTCTGGCGGTGCTCAGGGGACCATATGGGATGCTGGGAATCGAACCCGGGTTGGCCTTGTGCAAGGCAAATGCCCTACCCTCTGTGCTATCGCTCCAGCCCACATCTATAATTTTTGTATCATGCTGAGATGATACCAGGCTATAACTAGAAAGTCACAGCAGTTTTGCTGACATCCTTCTGGATTTCATTCTCTAGTTAAATAACTTAAATATTAAATTATTACAGTATTTATTGTAAACACTTGAGTTATACAGGTTCTCTCTGAGTGTATTTTATACTCAATGATTTGTACTCTCTTCTGGTGAAACTAGGTAAAGTTTTATATATATGTATGTATATATATAAAAGTAATATGTACATATTAATCATAATCCTTCACTCAGATTCTTTCCCTTTCCTTCTCTGTATCTCAAGGTAATTCCAGTATAACTATGCTAAGTATGTACGCATACAGTGTAGTCCAAATTCATTTAGAGTGGAGTTATTCATCTGTGAGTAATCTTAGAAGACCCAGAGATTGATGGGAGCTTTCTTAGAAGAAGACTAATACCTAGATATGACTCTACTGTGAGAAGAAAGATGGAGAGTAGTATGTGCAAGTACATGGAAGCAGGAATAGATAGCATTTCAGTTCAGCATTGGGTGCTATATATGAGACTATCAGACATGTGGTCATGATGGAAGATGGTTTTTAAAGTGTGTGTGTGTGCGTGCGTGCGTGCGTGCATGGGCACGCGCACATTCTGATCAGATGTTTATCGTTAGAGGCAGTGGAAAATAAACTAGGGTTAAATGCAGGGATTCTGTGGCCAGGTTTTCTTATTGAATTTGGACTTTAGAAGGTGGATTTGTAGAGTACTTGCAATTAATTAATGATGAAGGTGATTTTAAGAGGCCTGAGTCTGTAATGTAGGTGAGGGCTGGTAAAGGTTGAGCCAGAGGAGTCCTGGTGGGTGGTATTACAAGAAAGTATGTGAGATGTGTTTAGTTAAATGAGGATGAAAGCTAAAGAGGGTTATTTTCAGGACTGGGCAGTGGGATTTATTGTTGTTTGGAATACAAAAGAGGAAAGGTTTAATTTTATTGGGGAGAAGGGAGGCAATGAATGAGTTTTGTTTTGAAGTTACTAAATTAAAAAAAAAATCAAGTGATTAGCAGTTAGAGTGATTATGAATCTTAGGTAAAATTCAAATTTGAAGATAAAGCCTTGAGATAATGTAACACTCTCTGGAAAAGAAGAAAGGTGGCAGAGCAATTGACAGAGAAACAAGAATTTATAGATAAATGGGAAGCTAGAAATTTTGGAGGGAGATTAATTTTGCAACGAGAGTTTGAAGTCCTTAAGGGATGAAATTCTGCCTCCTTAATTTTTATGTCTTTAACATCTATCACAGTGCATGGTAACAAGTAGGCAATTAATGAAAATTCATTGAATGAGAAAACTTTTGCCATCATCTCTACACATGAGGAAGTCATCACTAGATTCCAGTAATATCCTGCTGATATTATCACCTATTTTTATTTATTTAGTTGCTAAAAAAGGATATATGTTTATTTTTCTTAATCAGTAGCTGGGGTAAAAAGTCTAAATTCAGTTTTAATAATATCACTGAGGAAGAGTATGTTAACAGTAAATTTTTAGGTAATAGTACATTTGATTCCTGTAAAATAGAAAAATGATTACTTTTATTTTTAGATTATGGAAGAGGAAAGAAACAATCTGACAGTAGAAAACTGCATAAATTCTTAAACGTGATTTTATGTTCTTATCTTAAAACACTTAAATAATATTTGATAATACAGTTTTGTTTTATTTTTAATTTTTATGCAGTTTATAAGTAATCAAAAAACCATATAATTTTTAATCTGTATAATTGACTGTATCTTAAAAATTGAAGCATAATCTTTTGCTGCTAAAAGCTCAGTGTTTAGTGATTCGTTAATGACTCTTGATGATACTTATGATCTTTGAACTTTCCTTTATCCTTACTTTCTTGATCCTGATTCCAAAGATCATCTGTACAGGACATACAGGTGTTAGCACAGCTGGCTTGCTGATGACAGCTCTGTCCATATAGCTGTCTTGTGTGTCATCATTCATATTGTACAGTGTCATTCTGACCCAGCCAAGCTAAAAATGGTACTCCAGCGCAAGAGGGATTAAAAAACCTTGACAAACTAAAGTTAAGACATTTGAGAATGTCATGGATACTAACTAATTTTAGTGTGCATATGTCTTTGTCCACTAACAGTTTCCATAGAGAAAATATCGCTGCGTTGAGAACTAGCAATTAATAAATATACTTTGCTAGCCTCAAGTATGGGTTTTGTGCTTATTTAAATAGCTTCAAGGTCACAGTGATATGTTTGTTGAGTGTTATATGGTATGTAGCCAACATCACACATTTATTATGCTATCTAGTGTTTTTATAAGATGTCGTGGTTCAAATAACTGTATTTTACAATTTGGTGATTTAGAGGATCAGGTTTTAAAATTTCCTTTTAAAACTTTGGTATTGCCAGTATGATAATTTGTTTCAAAAGATAATTTTGTTGTTGTTTCATATAAAGTATGGAGTGACTGTTATGGTGGATTTCCCCCTCTTTCCTGGGGGCTGTAGCTGGCAGTCATTGGAGTATTCTGGTTCTAGTTCAGAGTTGTAGGTTAAATTAAATAACCTGCTAACAAAGGAAGATTAGTTTTGTATTTCCTTTTTTTTCAAATATTAGTTTCTTTGATGCTTCTTTTAGAAGTTTTCTCTTTTTTGGAGAGAACACTAATGTCTCCTTTCAGTAGGTGTGGAACACAAGAGTTCTTGCATAGATCTTAGTCATAATCTGGTGCTCTGCCATGTGACTTTCTGACCATTGTATAAAGATGCTTGCAGCACAGATAACTTGTCTCAGGGTGATTTGTGGACAGGAGGAGAATAAAAGAAAATGCGTGCAGGTCCAATGATACTATTGAGAAAAATAAGGATACTTTTATAATCATCCCCCATGATTATTATAAAATTGATTTTATACAAATTTATCTATATATTTTGTTTGTTTGTTTTGGGGCCACATCTGGTGAAGTTCAGAGTTACTCCTGGCTTTGTACTCAGGAATTACTCCTGGCAATGCTCAGGGGACTATATAGGATGCTGGGGATTAAACCTGCGTTGACTGCATGCAAAGCAAATGCATTACACACTGTACTATTGTTCTGGCTCCCTGAAACCTACACATTTTTGACAGACAAGAAATAAAGGAAGGGGGGAAAGAAATGTTTCTCAGATGGGGAAATGGAAGGAAAAACAGACTCTCAAACAAGTTCCTTAACTTCTCATTATAAATATTAAAAGGCATTATTATTTGGTTCGAAGACTCAATATTTTTATATTAGGGATGACAGTAGCTGTCTTAAAAAGAGAGTGGTCGAGGCAAGTGAGGTAGTGTGAACAGTATTGTAAAAAATATGAAGTAATTTTTTGTTTGTTTTTTGTTTTATTTTTGGATCACACCCAACAGTGCTCAAGGTCTACTCCAGGCTTTGCACTCCTGGCGATACTAAGGGAACCATATGGGAAGCCAGGTATCAGACCTGGGTTGGCTGTGTGCAAGGCAAGCACCCTACTCACTGTACTATTTCTTGGGGGTGAATGGCTTTTAGAAATACTAGAGAGAGTACTAATAATAGAAATAGTACTTGTCTTCTCCATTTAATAAAATAGTAAAGGAAAAGGTAAAACAAATATCTAGCTAGATATAATCATTCAATTTGTATCACTTCCATTGCGTTGACAAACTTTAATTTTTACTTCTATCTTTAACCATTTAGCAGACTTCTGAAATTGTGTATTTTCTTTATTATTTTCTATTTCTAGTAACATACAGAATTTGTAACTTTATTATACTTGTTTAATCAAAATTTTTGCTGATTTGTTGTTGATTTTGTTGATTAGAATGCTTGTTTAATGGTTGTGCCAAAAAATTTAGACTTAGCCAAGTTGTATATTAGAACTTTGTATACATGGAACTTAAATGCACCTGAAGAGGAGCTGGAGTGATAGCACAATGAGTAGGGCATTTGCCTTGCATGTGGCCGACCTGGGTTTGGTTCCCAGCATCCCATATGGTCCCCTAAGCACCGCCAGGAGTAATTCTTGAGTGAAGAGCCAGGAGTAATCCCTGTGCATTGCCGATGTGACCCCAAAAGAAAAAAAATACATCTGAAGCTAGTGTGTTTTATGAAAAACCTGAACAAAAGAAGCCACAGGTATCTGGGAGATTAGATCCTAAGATGGTGACTTAAAATGAACTCACCAGAAATTCTTTATATGTTCTGGTGAGAGCAGTTAGTAAAAAAACTATAACTCTAAGGATCTGACTCTGGCAATTACTTGTTTTATAAATGTTAGGTCCTGGGGTTACATACCCAGCTCCTAATGACCCTCAGAGTAAATCCAAGTACAGGATTGGATCTGCCCTCCCATGCAGTGTTGGTATGGCCCCTATTTTAAGAAATAAAGATTGTGGTAAATGTTGTCTTTCTTTTTATACCACTAGGGCATGCAGGCTATCGTTAATATTTTCTGTAAAATCGTTAATATTTTCTGTGACAGATCTGATGGGAAATACTTTTAGTGGAGTCCGTGTGGTCTCTTTCAACCATTCAACTCTGTCATAGTAGCAAAAAAAAGCCAAAGACAATAGCCAAATGATTGGGTATGGCTATGTTCCAATAAAACTGTATTTGCAAGAAATGGTGGTGGGATGAATATGATACCCAGGCTGTAGTGTGGCAACTAAGCACAACAGATGCTCTCTAGTGTATCTGTTGAAAGTAGTATGTAGTATGGTTTAGTGAAGAAGATGGAAAATAAGGAGGAAGAGAATGGAGAAATTACTAAGGAACCAATGAAAGGGACTAAAGAGAGAGTTCAGTGAATGGGCTGAATGCATGCTTTCTGTGCAGGAGATTTGGGTTTGATTTCTAGCCAAATGGCTCCTCCCACCCCCAGAACTGCTGGGAATAATCACTCTTGCACAGAGCAGGGAGTAGCCTGCAAGTACTCTCAGTGTTCTACCCCCGGAAAGGAAAGAACAGAACAGAAAAGAAATTAATAGAAAATGAAGGAAGGACAGAGGAAGGGGACTAGGACAAAGGTGATAAAGATACAGTTAATCTGAACACAGAGTGATAACAATGGAGGTTACAGGCTCTAATGCTGTGTTTGATGGGGGCATCTGGTAAGAATGTTTATTTTGAATTATTGAAGTATTAAAGCTTTCAGATTGGTAAACTAAAATTTCAGCCCCAGCACTGCAGGTTCCAGAGCACAATAGCTCCAGGCCCAAGCACTGTCTAGTAAAGCCTGCAGGACTATATTCTGGGAGTGGCCCTCGTCTTCATAAGCTCTGCTGGATATGGCTCCCATAAAAAATACATTCTAGAGAGTTTAGAATTATGATGTAAAAGATATCAGTTATTTTTTTCTGGAAATTCAAATATGAAGCCAGGTGTACCTCTTTTTTACATGTCTTCTTAAGTATACCTGAAGTTTTATCTACAACTCGTATGTTTACCTTGATATCCTGTTGGTAAGAACAAAGCTACTGACACTTCCTAAGTTTTTTTTTTTTTAATTTAGAACATTGGATCTAGAAGGACTTATAGATGTGCATGGTAAAAGATTTAGGCTCACATTTGAGACTTGAATAGTTTTTTTTCTAAGTGACTAGTTTAGTTTTATAGTTGATATATCTAGCAGAAATAGCTTTTTTGGTGTATAGTAGGAATACAGAAAATTGAAAAACAGATTGGAGGCTTATGAGTACAGGGTAATCAGAGGAAAGGACAGAAACAGTACAACACGGGTCATATTTAAATCTAGGACTAGACTGTTGTGCAAAAATAAATACATATTTTATAGCTGTTTTGACTTTTTAGAGAGCTTTATTTAGTTTTTTTTGCGCATCTCTTTTTTTTTATGGCATGTCTATTAGAAATGACTGCATTCTGAAAGAATGTAATAAGAAAAAGAAAAAATAAAGTGCTCTTTCTAAAAATTAAAAAATTTGGAGTAAGGTGGGTATAACTATGAAATTGCATGATTTTTATTATAGAAGGTTATAAACATGTATATAATTTGACTATTAATATTATGAAATTATGTGAAAAATAAGCTGTTAACATATTATGTTAAAAATAAACTGTTAAGCCATTTGAAGTAGAAAAAGATTGTATTTCTATTTATTATTAATGTATAAAGACAAATTATTGTGAAAGGATATACAATCTTAACGGATGAATGATATACACAATTAAATATTAACTTTTGAAGTTATAATTTAACATTAATTAGATATTGAAATTTAATTCATAGACAAGTCATGGTGATCCATTTTATTCTTATGTGTCTTCAAAGGTATACCTACTGTTCCTTTTAAAAAATAAATATTACTCTTCTAATATTGTTACTATAAATAGCTATTCTTTGACCATAAAGCTATTTACTTTAGATTCTCATTTTCAAAATTATTTTGTATCCAAGGAACAATATTGCTAAAAGCAATTCCACAGCTTTCTTTTCTGACTTTACTTTGTTCTCAGACTGCCTCTCCTCTTTAATAAGCAAATTTAATGCAATAAGATGAGAATATTTTTACTGTACTGTATTGAGTCTCTTTTCTGTTTATTCTTGTTCACATCCTGAAATTCAAACTTGCATTCTTCATTATTTTTAAATGGTCTCTGCCCCAACCATTATTGTTTCCTGTTCCTTTGCTTCTTAGTTACATTTTCATTCATCTCATTTAACTTATTTGTTCTCTCAACTTTGTATTTTAATTCCCTTTGCCCATCAAAATAATTACTTGCTATTCTTTTTAAGATTTAAAAATATTTTTTCTAGATACATATTTGTAGAATATTTTAGATGGCTATGCTATTTTAGTTTATTAAACATAAAAAGGGGAAAAAAACCTCATCTTAGTAGAGTGTTTGATATTATATTCATTTTATCTTTGATCACTTGATGCATAGTCAACATCCAATATAATTTGTAATTAAATAAAAGTATTAACACATGCACATAACTCACATAATATTATATCTATTATTAGGTTTAACAAAATGACATTTGGATTTTTCTATCTAATATAAAGACGTATTTGGTAACATAAATAATGTTATAGTGACAATATTAATTTTACAGTAATTCACAATTTTAAATGCCAGGTGCTCCAGCTTAATATTGTTTGTAAAGTCATTTTTTGGAGAAAGGAGATGTGGTTTACCATTTCTGTGTGTCAAGTTTCACAGATGAAGTATAGTGCTTGACACTAGTCAGTTTCACAGAACCCCCCCCAATGCTTGTACTGGGTTGTGGATTATACCTATATTGCTTTAGCCCCCTACCCCCGCCTTTTGCAAGTATTAGCAATTTGCTTTTGTACTCTGACATCCAGGATTTCCCTAGTGAATTTTGTCACAGAAAAAAGAGAATCATCAATATCGCAGTTAAACTTGACTTTCAAAGCTAATAGTATCTCATTTGGGGGCTCAAATTTAATAAATTTTCTTTGATTCTGGTTGAGTTTTTAAACATCAAACAATGAATTGGCCAGGGTGCAGTAAAATATTTAGATCTATTGACTATGGTTCAGAAGGGTAGAAGGCAAAACACTAGTGGTTTGATGTTGATAAATTCACAGTACCTTAATCCACATTAATGTTTTCTTTTATCTGAGTTTGTATTGGTGACAAAAAGGCAAGAGAAAGTAAGAAAATATCCATGCAAATAAATGTAAAACCTAAAGCAAGTGTATTTGTAAGACATGGTATATTTTTGTTACATTAAGTAATTAATTGGAATTCTCTATACAACTAAAGATTGAAGAATGCTTGCTATTGATAAATATCACTTTGAATTGGGGACTCCACTGTGCATATAGTACTCAGACTTTTAAAATAATGCATTGCAATGTATGTTTTATAGTACACTTTGACTCCTTATTGGTAGAAATTCTTCAATTAACTTGGGAGGATTTTTATGTTCAATAAGTATGAAATAGATATAACAATTAAACATAATATTTTGTTTGATTTAAGAAAATCCTCTAGTATTATACTTCATTCATAAAATAAATAATTCAAGTTTTATAAGCTGACCAAATAGAATAAAAAATGAAGTTTTCTATTATTGTTGGTGTTACATTTGAAGTTGCTCAGATTAAACTAAAAATATAAATGAATTTATTTGAAAAATTGGATTTACTTTTAAATAGTTTTCTCCATTCATGGTATTTTCTCACTTATTAAAATCTTTTTTTCTATGACTTTAAGTTGAATATGATTTATCAAATATGTGGTAGAGATTTAAAATTTTGTATTCAAGCATAAAGTTAAAAAGTAGGACTGAATATTTAAACTATTACAATTAAATCTATATGATTAAAATGATAATAGTGATCTTAAAAGAAAAAAATTAAAATTTTGTTCAACCTGTAAAATGAAAAATAACTGATGCTTCACATTTCATTCTATATGTATTATACAGAACTATTTTCTCATATGTCCAGAAGGTGGCAGTGTAATATCAACAGCTTGCAATTCCTAGATTAGAGAGTTTGGTATTCTGTATCTGTGGTATGTTTGTATTACCTTTCTGAATACTTAAAATGTAGTATAAATAGTACTGATTTTTATTTTCTTCAAAAGTTATTTGACCAAGTTTGTTTATATAAATTTTATCATTAAGACTTGAGTTTAATAAGAGTACAAAGGGCAAAAAGAATTTTTGTGGTACATTTTAAAGTCTCCTTATATCTTGACTTAATTTGTTTTTTATTCCAGTGTGAGTATTATTCAAGTTTTTTTAGGCTAGTAAATAAAATAATATACAACAGTTAATGCTAGTTAAATTAAACATGATAGTATGAAAATGATAATAATTAAAATATTATTTTTTTAAAAATTTTGGGTGTTGTGGGTTTTTCTCCCTTCTTTCCTTTTTCTTTTGAGGGCAAAGAGTGAAAAAATAATTCAAACCTCTTGATCAGAAGAGCTCCGGTGACTCTTCTTCCCTCCCTCATTTCAAGCAGGAGGATGCTTTTTCTTCTTAACATTCTCCCCCAGCACTCTGAATTAGAGATTTATTTGCAACGAAAAATCAATTAGTCCTAAATTTATTCATGGATTTCAGGTCCAGCGATCAATGCAAGTCCACTCAGTGGGCTCAAGGGGACCCAGTTCATCCCAGTTAATGTGTCTGAAGGGGAATTACCATTGATGCTGTTTTTTTCCCTTTAGGTCAGAGATCAGATCTCGCTGTCACGGACTGCGGCAAGTAGGAATGACTTCACCCTGCAGCTACCCAAACTCCACCTGGAAACCTTTGCAACGGAGGGGCTCAAGGGCGGGCCAGAGGTTGTAGCGTGCCAGGTTAGAGTCTAAATAATATTGTTTGCTACTGAGACGTGTGGAAAAATAAATTGCACTAACTGGAGAGAAATGAAAATCTAAGTATAGTGAATAACTTAAAGGAGATAGAATTTTTCTTATTTTCCTTCTGTCGAGTGGCATTATCTTCCACAAGTCATTATTTTTCATTAAAATCTAGAACCAGCATATTAATTACTACCAAAAAGTACTTCCACCAAGGAAAAATGTTTTATAGCTAAGTACAATATAAAAAAAACTACTTTTTCAGCAGAGGACAATAAAATGCTAGACTGTTATCTCTTTACGCTCGTTCCAATTTGTTTACCTATTTTTTTAAAAATAAAAAGATAAATTTTTTTAGATAAAATCATTAGGACATATATTTGGAATTTTTCAGAATTAATTCCAAGGTATATTTAAATCGTGTGGTAATTTAATGTTAGTAAATTTAGAACCTAACTGGTTTACATTGAGGAATATTTTATACTTTAATGTTTAGTATGAAACCGAATAGCTACAAATCTGGGCTACTTTATTTATAAAATTTAAGGCATTAAATTATAAAAATCCCTAATAATTAAAAAGTACACTTAATAAAAATTATTTTAAAAACATTCATTTTTAGATGGTATCTGTCTATATAATACTGTAATATTATTGTTATCATTTTCCCCATAAAATTAAAGTTTTTTTTAATTGGACATAACAAAATTTAGTATGCTTTATTCCTCTGATGTCCAACATCTTTGTTAGAAAACTATATCAACATTATGCAAACCTTAGGGAGCCTGATATTTCCAAATAAGTTTCTCTTTGTATAGTAGCTCTCAGTGTATTTAAAGGAGAATTACCCTGAACCTGAGAGATAGTACAGGGTTTCAGGCGCTAACCTTGCATACGGCTAACCCCAGTTTGGTTCCCCAATACCACACAGAGTTATCTTCCTTAGAACATAGCCAGCAAAAAGCCCCAAGCACTGCTAAGTGTGACCCAAACCCTTGCCCACAACAAGTAATTAAAAGTCCTTTTAAAAAAAGAATTATTTCTTAAAACTCAGTCTTTTGCACATTTTATTGTACTTTTTCTTTCATTTGTTTATGATCCTATCAAACATAACTTTTGTACAAATTAATGTCATTTAAATTAGGACTGTAAAATTTTCTAAATATTTCAAATTATAATTTTATGTTTTGTCAGTATTTGAATTCCATGCAAAAAATGCTTATTTTCTTCATTTGATTGTCCACCAGTAGATTCAAAACATGTATGTAATCACAAAACTAAACATATATTTATAATTTTTATTATAGACTGGAAAGTCATTATAATATTACAATACAAGAATTTACACATTTTAACTTTTGATGAGCGTTACTTATGAATTCATTGTGGCCATGAATTCAGTGTAATTTGAAAATTTTTTGGTGGTTGTCAAAGAATTCTTTACTGGCTTTATTCAGATTCTTCCAGGGCTCATCACTTGTCTTAATTCACAAATAAAAACTTCTCCCATATTCTAGATTAGGTGATATGGAAAGAAATGATATAATGTCACTTGGGGAGATAAGTGAGCTGTATTTCTGTCATCTGTGAATTATGAGAAGGAAATATAGTGACTGTATTTCAAATATCATTTCTAAGTTCTAAAAAAATAGTTATGCACTTTGATACAGATCTAAAGTCTTGGTGACTTTTGTTCTGAAACATAATATGCATGTAGTTTGGTAATAATTTATGTAACAATCCAGTATTCCATGTAGAAAAAAAGTCCATGATACATACGACTTTTTTCAATAAATGCACTTATGCACACAATTGGAGATAATACTTCAGAATACCTCAAAAAGAAAGGCATTGACGTTGGACAGTATTGGCAAAGTATTTTAATGAAATTATAAAATTTTAATCAATAATTTAAAGTTATATATAATAAATATGTTGATCAACAATCTAATGGAAGAAAAGACTTCTCTGTTGCGCATTAATTTGGGTGCTAATAATGGTTATTGTAATTATAGTTAAATTGGATATTATTTCAATACTATTAATAATTAAAAGCCATAATTATAATAATAGTTGCTATTTCAGTAGGCACTTACTGTGTGCAAGTTATCAATGTTTAGCACTTGTAATATGTTATTTCATTTAATTGTATAATATACTTATCAAGTAGATGGCATTATTTGCATTTTACAATTTAAAAACTTCAATTACATGGATTATATAGTCAAGGGTCAATGGTGCATTTATTTCACCCCCAACACTTTAGGACCCCCTGAGTTACCACTTGGTGGCTCCCAGTATCTCCAGACGTATCACTAGATCCTTGCTTTGAGCTATCCAGCCCAGTTGGCTGAGGATCCTGGGAGCAGCTCCAGAGTCCTGAGCACTGTTTGGGAGCCCCCTTCTCATGTAAACAAATAGAAAAAAAAATAATTACAACATATGACTGTCATAGCAGCAGCTAATAAATGGCAGGACCCAAAGATCCAATTTAGTACTAGGTGAATTGACTGCAAAATCTGAACTAGCAGACTTCTAAAAGTCAAGACTAAGTGGTAATAGTCTTGCTAAGTGATAATAGTAAAACACTTGAAATCTATAATGGAGTCTTATATTTACAAAGCCTTTATTATACTTTATGTGTAATACAGGTTGCAGTTTTTGCTGTACTGTAGGCAAATTTGCAGATAAAAATTTCATTTCTGTTTAACGGGTAATGTGAAATTCTACTCTTCATATTTTGCCGTATATAAATATGTATCTATCCTAAGTAGTGTATATATTTAAGAATTCAGTATTTGTTTAGCTTTTACACTGAGCTCATGGTGATAAAATAGGTTGTTCACATAGTGCATATCCATTGGTTATGATAAGGGGAGAACCCTGTGTAGGGCGTGGTGATGTGTGAACCATGAGGTCATCCTACACAGGTTTCATGTAGAGCAGTAGAAGCTGAAATTTTCTTAAACAGCCACTGTTTCTTTTTCCTGGGTAAGCTGTACTTTGGAAATAATTCTGGATGGGGGAAAAGCAATGAACACGATTGAAAAAGAGTATGAGTAGATTACATGGATTCCAGAAGAGTATGTGACTGATGCGCTCCCACAGGAGGAAATTCAGTTCAGTTAGTCTGTGAGATCTGCTAGCTTGAAGTTCCGGTTTCCTTCTCTGCCTCTCTGACCCCCAATGTATATGTTACTTATATCTCAGGCTTGTAGGAGGTTTGAGTGAGGCAAGGCAAGCAAAGTAGATAACACATACAAAAGAGAAAACCAAATATGTGATGGCTTTACTAAAATATGGAATATAGATAAAAAGGAAATAATTAACAGAAGCCAAAAAACTCAGGTGAAATCTTTTACTTTGACAACCTAATGGTGGCTATCAGAGAAAAGTGGTGTAGAGAGTATTAGGAAGGAGTAAGAAGATTAATTTTAGTGTAAGTGGTCAAGAACTGCTCTGGTGGGTGCACAGTGATAAACACACACATTTATTGATGTATGAAGCTATACTCTTGACACTTATGCAATATAGAAAAATGGTATATTAATCAAAAAAAGAATTGAGAGCTCAGTGCCTGGCACAATGATAGGAGACAACACCTGGCAACTGTTACTGTTGTGGCTATCTGGGATCCTTGTAAAGATGAATTGAGTACTAAAACTTTTCAAGGTGTGTGTGTGTGTGTAAGTGAGAGAAACAGAGACAGAGATAGAGACAGGCAGAGATAGAGACAGAAAGGGAGAGAGAGAGATTCACAGAGACAGAGAGACGGAGAGGGAGAGAGACAGAAATAGAGAGACGGAGACAGAGAAACAGATTTTTTTTCTTTTTGGGTCACACCTGGAGATGCACAGGGGTTACTCCTGGCTCTGTACTCAGGAATTACTCCTGGCGGTGCTTGGGGGATCATATGGGATGCTGCGACCGGCTGCGTGCAAGGCAAATGCCCTACCCACTGTGCAATCACTCCAGCCCCGAGAGAAAAGAGATGATTTTGTGAAGTGATTTTTCCCCTGTACATTTTAATGTAGTTTCTGCACTTTTGTTTCTTCACAAACTTTAAATAATTTTCATCAAGATCAACCTGCTTTCATTCCTCATTTATCTTCATGTTATATAACATTTCAGAGAAGCTATCTTCAGTGAAAACCTTTTGTATAAGCTTCTGTGGCAAGTTTAGAACTATTATGCCTGTTTTTGCTTGTTTGTTTTTATGTTTGATTTTGGGACACACCAGCAGTTGCCAGAACTTATTCCTGGCTCTGCCCTCAGGAATCACTTCTGGCAGACTCAGAGGATCATAAGGAGTGCTGAGGACTGGACCTGGGTCCATCTAGTGCAAAGCAAATGCCCCACCCACTGTAATCTCGTTAGCTCATTTGTCTTTACTTTTCTCTTCCTACATAATAGCAAATAAATGTGCTGGAATGCTGGAGAAGAAATTAGAACACCTAAATAAGTGCAAGTAGCTTTAATTGAAAAGTTCAGTACAGGGTGAATATAGAAGGCTTTGTAGAAAAACAAAATATTCAAACCCCATACTTTATATTACCTGTAACTTATACTTTAGATTTAATTTTTTCAGTAATTTTGATATATGATGCTTTTAATACCTGGAAACTGCTAGCAAGCATCTGATATTTGTGTCTCTACTCTCAAACAACAATAAAAAACAAAGAGTAGTATTAATTGTTAATATTTGTTGAATGCTTATTATCAGGTAGCTTACATTTATTGTCTTATTTAATCCAGCCAACAAACTTGTGATAGGTATTCGCTGTTAGGCAGTTAACAAAGAAGTAGCTAAAGTATATTGAGATGAAGTAGATTGCTGAAGGTCACCTATCCAGTGATTAGGACAAGTTGTTCATTTTATGCTTGTAATCATTATGCTTTTTGTAAACCATAGCTTGCTCTGTGTGTGTATATGTGTGTGTTTTGAAATGCCAAGAGGGAAAAGAATGAAAGTAGAGATCCATCTGCAGAACATTATATTTGTATGGAAATAGTGAAGAGAACAGAAATCCAAAAGTTTTGCTTGCAAAAAAAAAAAACACCTGAATTTTTGGCTCTTCATTTGTATAAGTAAGGTGAAAAAAATTTCAGTAGTGACACATGTGCTATAAAAGTCTTCATTTTTGTTAGCTCCCTACTAACATGAAGCTTCATGAGGCCAGGAATTAATTTGATTTTCTTCACTGCTGTTCCTGGGAGCTCAGAACTGTTCTAACAGTTCTAATCCTCAGAGGGTTTTTGGATCATGAATACTTGATTTTAGACACTTGACAAGATGACCCAGGATGCGATTTTTACTGATGTTGTACAATCCTCAGGAGATTTGGTATCAGTTTTTCTCTTTTAGGCCTACGCCATTTGCAAAGAAAAAAATCTCTCAAAGCATCACAGAAATATTAAGGCTTACGGCACAATGAATAAGCCTCCGTAAATATATTATATTTTATAAATATGTTTATAAGCACCTCATTAGAGGGGCTTCATCGTGAAACCATTTGTTTATAAAGATTTTAAACAGCAGTGTCTCCCCCCTAAAAATACTAATGCTTTAATCACCACATAACCATCATGTCATCACTAAGTCCTTGTTCGGTATTTTTTTTTCTTTTTGGGTTACACCTGGCGATGCACAAGGGTTACTCTTGGCTCTGTACTCAGGAATTACCCCTGGCGGTGCTCAGGGGAACCATATGGGACGCTGGGAATCGAACCGGGTCAGCCGCTTGCAAGGCAAACACCCTACTTTCTGTGCTATTGCTCCAGCCCCATGTTTGGTATGGTTTGTAGTTATGTATTATACCCTGAGTTTTGGATACTGTAGTTTTTTTATGTTTAAATTTATTTTTCTAGGCACAGGTACTACTTTAGATATATTTATACTTATAAAATTAATCATAAAATGTGTCCTGAAGGGAATTTTGTTATTTTTTATTTATAGAAGAAAATATCTGTACTTGAGCTGTCAGGTAATAAAAATATCAAGAATCACTTGGTAACTTTTTACATGTGTTCTCTGTTATACTGCTCAATTAATGAAGCAGTCTTTTATTTTCTTTTTTGATTTTTTTTGGTGATAACTGGCAGTGCTCAAGGCTTACTCCTGGGTCTGCACTCAGGAATCACGTCTGACTGGTCTTGGAGCATCATAGGGGTGTTGGGGATCCCCCTGTATTCAGGGATAACTCCTGATAATGTGTGGGGGACAGCTTTTAGTACTGGGTATGAACCTGGGCTAGGTAGACTTCTGCCCTACTGTCTCTGGCATCATGACCTAATGTTTTGAACAGTAATGTACCACACTCTTTCCTAGACAGTTTCCAGAGAATAATAGCATGTAATGGATATCATTCTTTATCTTTCCTTTTCTTTCTTCTTTCTTCTGATGTAGTGGCATGGACCTAATCTAGAGTCTCATACATGCCATATCCCTTGCCCCATAGGAATATCTGTCCTGTCAGTAAGTACAGATTTATTGTCTTTGGTGATTGAATAGCCATATTACACTATCTATATCTGTTGTGATATATTATCCAGTTTTCTGTTGCTGGATATTTGAATTGTTTATGTTTGGTTATTATGAATAAGTTTGCAGTGAAGATATTCTTGCATATATTTTTATAGAGATCTTTTTATCTTTTGAAATAAATTAGTGTAATTGCTTCATCTAAGGTTATACACATTTTAGCTTTTGACCCAGTTGCCCTTGAAAAAGACAATTCCAGAAATGGGGGCTCCTGGTGAAAAGAAAAGAAAGAGAAAAAAAGATGGTTTAGATATTACCTACAGTTCTATTCTTTAGGTTTTTTGGAATCATGGTCCTTAGTTTTCTGTTACTTAAAAGTTTTATTTTCTTTTTATAATTAGAATCATTCCTGATTTTCAGGTGTTCATTCTCACTGGGCCATTAAATTTCAGTTGTCAGGGTTTAATCTGACAGCATCCATGGTGAAATAAAGAGAATATGTTTTGTACCACCTATTGATCTCATAGATACTCTTTTAATTTATTTCTGAATCCATGAATGTGATTTGAGTGTTTGAAAGTATTGAAATTCCAAACATTTTTAGCAAGTGGGATCATTTTAACAGTATGGTATCAAAGAGACTTGGGGGTTATCCAAAGTTATTACCTATAAGGGTATAATTAAAAAATTATAAAATCATATTATTTATATAAAAATGTAAAGTAATTTAAAATTGGACTACTGAGTCAAACATAGTTTGTAAATTATTTGAAGGTTGTAAACTATTTTCCAGAGAATAATTATATTTTAGGGGAAAACAAATTAGCTGTAAAATTAGTATAGTCTATCTGGGAATAAATACATTTTGATGCAAACAGTGTAATACTTTACCTATTAAATGACAGATTTAGCCTATAGT
Source organism: Sorex araneus (assembly GCF_027595985.1). Classification (NCBI taxonomy): domain Eukaryota; kingdom Metazoa; phylum Chordata; class Mammalia; order Eulipotyphla; family Soricidae; genus Sorex; species Sorex araneus. The sequence continues at coordinate 57,043,992 of NC_073302.1, read as the reverse complement.
TCTATGATAAATAAGTAGGGCTAATGACTATCTTAATGTAGTAGGCATGATACTTAATCCAAAGATGAACATAGGAATTAGCTTTTACCAGAATTAGTTTCACTAGAATTAGTTTTCACCAGAAGAGTAAATGGTGTTTTGGATGTAATGCTATCTAGCAAAATATTCTTTTCCTTGAAGTTAGTAGTTTGGAATTTTACTCTGAAAATTTGAAAATTCATAAGCAGACATTAAATTTCTTCAAAATTTCATGATGATAGACCTGTCATCAATGCCAAATGAAACAAAATTCTCAAGATATATGTAGAAAAGGGCCAGTTTTAAGAGTGCATTGCTAATTAGCTAAATAATTATATAATGCTTTAAAAATTGTTATAGTTATTGTGAGTCAAACATTATTCTCCTCAACTTGTATCTCCTCATAATAGTTGTGTTTTTGGTTACTAGCTATATTTTGTTAAAGATTTTGTGTTGCTAGTCAGTCATTCTTAGAGCAGTTTTGTATCATCATATAAGCTCTCTTCCACTGTTTTCTCCTTTCCTCTTTTCTTCCCTTCCTATGGTTATTTGACTTGCACTTTTTCAGTGGTTGTGGGGAATGCATTAATCAGAATTTAGAAGAAAATCTTGAGAGTAAAAATAGGCATTTTTTAATCCATATATTTTATCAGATAATATAAATATGCTTCCATTGTTTTCTTAGATACTATATTTTATTATGCAAGATTTATTGTGATATGTGTTTGGGTTATATCTATAGTTAAAACAAACTTGGGGACAAGCTTTGAGCCAAGATTTCTGGAAAAAAATATCAGTTAAAGTTAAGTGTTCTAGAAAGTTTAAAAAAATATTTAACTTAGAAACATTTTACATCTTTCATCATGGATTTTATTTCAGATTAGTGGTGGTGTGAAACAACAGGATTTTTTTAGGTCTGTCATCTTTATTTTACTTTTAAAAATGACAGGATAGCATATGAGGACAAGGAAATACATCTGTATGAAGCTTCTGCTACACAGATGGCATATTGAAAATTTTTATAACTCCCTTCTTAACTCAGTTGAAAATATTCTTATATTATTCCCTGTGGAAATGACTTGGTATTAGTGATCTGAGCCAAGAGTAAGTAAAATATAATAGGAATTCTTTATACTAAGCATATGCATACAGTCCTTTAATTTTTAAAATCGTTTTCCCTTTATATTTGTTCCCATTATGTTTGTTGTTCCCTTTGTATTTATATTTGTTCCCTATATATGTTGTTCCCTTCATATTTATATTTGGAAGAGTAAGTAGGAAGAAAATAAAATCATACCTCTCAATTCCAACAGAAAGATGAAGAGATTATACAACTTCACTGAAAGTAATAAAATTAGCTGGAGAATAGAATAAATCCTTCTGCATACAAACACAAATTACACAGCTAGCAGAATTTCTCATTATTTTTATCCATTTTTTTTTCTTTTCCTTCTAAGCACAACTTTGTTCTTTGTTGTGAAGGATAAATATGGATTCTCATCTTTGTGCAGAACATACTAGATTCTACCTCGTAATTACTATTTAATGTCATCAGAGTGCCTTTCATTCTTCACTGTGTAGTTTCTCATTTGCAATATGGGGAAGGTGATACCTGCCCTGCTGCATCTTGGGGCAATTATGAGGCTCATATGATATATATAAAAGAACTTTGAAAAGTAAACAGCACTAATCTGTTTTGAGTAGATTTCCTTTAAACATTTGGCATAAAACATTCTTGGTCAGACATAAGCTTACTTAGTTTATGATTTCAGGTTGAGACTTTTGTGTTTCTAAAAGACAAGCAAGTAAATCAGATTATAGGGAAGTTGGCAACAATGAATCTGTGCAATTTTCTGTATGTCATTACCTGTGCTGGAAACATCATGTTGGCCAGAACGGGAATTACTTTCTTAACAGCACAGAATTTGAAAGCGATAAAATAATTCTCTTTTTGAGGAAGGAGGTAAGCAACATAATATTGGCGAAAGCCTGTGTGAAGAGACAGAATGCCTGGATTGAAGTCCTGGCTTTGTAATTGAACCACTTTGGCAGGTCACTTAGCAGCACGGAGCCTCAATTTCTGCATCTGTAAATGGAGACAGTGAAGCCTATCTTGCCTTCCTTCACTGGACTGTGGGGAGATCAGATGAAATAATGTTCCTGTAGGGTGCTTTTTACGTTATAAAAGGCTAAATTAATATAAATGATGAGGACTTAGCTGTAAATAGGCCTGGGGTCAGCAAAAGTGACCTACATATATAGAGAAATCTTAGTATTTTGGCTCTTGGAGACTTTGCAGAGAAAACCTGTTTGATATGTTTCACTTTTATGGTCGCATATACTATTGAAAGAATAAAATCTCTCCAACTTTAGTCTTCATTTACAATTTAGTATAGAGTCATTTACTTTGGTGAGTGTTTATTTGCCATACAGTAGCAGTAATTGAGTAATTACTGAACAGTAACAGTAATTGAATAATTATCATAAAAAGTAATCAAGACATTACTAATGTTTACATATATTTAAAAAGTAATTTGTGTGGCCTTTGCACCATTTACTTTTTTTTAGAATTCAAATTCCAACTCTGAAATGGTGACAAAATTTGCCGGTATGTGAAATGTTTGAGATCTATTTAGTAAACAACAACAACAAAATGCACAGAACATTGTAAAGGCATGGAACAGTGTTCAATTCTAGGTAGCTCAAAGAAGGAAAGCTTCTAAATGATATGAAATTAATTTCTTTTTCATTAATGTGAAGAGCAAAAACTCAATCCCAAACTTGACCCTTTCTCTATCTTTTTTTTTCACTTTTGAAACCAATTTAAGTATAAGTATAACCCTACTAGATAATACCTCTTAATGATTATTATTGAGAGACTAAAGCCTGAGAGCATTTGAACTTTCAAGTGCTACAATAGAATTGCTATTCATTTTAGCTACTTGGACAAAAAACAGTGTTTGATGGACTGCCTAGGTGAAGACCTGGAAAAGGAAGGGTTATCTACAAATTGAGTCAGTTTATTATGGCTTAGTGATTTGCTGATTGATTTCATTTGCTGTCAGTTAAGGCTCTCTTAATGTCAGTTTTCTTTGCATAATGCCTTGAAATAAAGACTGATGAAGTTCTTCAGATTGATGCCGCTTATATAAACTGACCCTGATTTGCCCTATTCTGCATGACAATTTAAGTGACAGCAGTTAGAGGAAAATACAGCAATGAATATGCAACTTAAAGATTAAGGGAAATTCAGAAAATCATTCAGTCTAAAGCTAGATACAAAAGTAATTTCTTATAATAATTCCACAGATGCTTTAAATTTTATTAAATAGGCTATTGTTATTCTCAAGAATGTGTGTATTTGTATGTGTGTGTTTATAGAGAGAGGGTTGAATGGAAAAAAACTAAAAGTGATCCTAAATCTTTTTAAGTTTTAGTGAATTTCCTTTCGACCAACTTAAACTTGGACTTGTCAGTATCATAGTTTAGTGAATACTTTGTGTGAGGTTTTATTGGTACTATATGTTTAGTAGTCAATAAAACATAGGTGAGTGAAACTTTAAATACGTTCAATTTCAGAACCTTCTGAAACAGTAGCAGTAACTTTTTCTTTTCAACCAATGGCCAAATATCTCTGAGTATTGATGAAGAAGAGGGAAAAAAAGCTTTTGGGGAGGAAGGTTAACTCAAGTAATTCATAGAACAAATTGTGAAATACTAATATTTTAATTTCTTATCTGAATGATGACTATTTTACTCATACCAGCAAATATATTTTCTTTGTGGGGTATATGTCCTTGCTTCAGTTTTACAAGGCAATAGTTTGCCTGGAGTACATTGTATAATGTATGTTAATCAGAGTGAACTCTACTGGCATAACCTTATTAAAATTAAGAGAAGTGAGTAGAAAACTGAGTACTACATAAAAAATTTCCTAGGTTTAGTTTATGTTACACAGGAATTTTAGCAAGGTGTTATGAAGAGGCCTGAGTGATATCTGTTACAGTGGAGGCATGATTTCTCTAACTACAGTAGGTTTTTTAAAAAAAACTCACATTTTTGTTTGAATGTTTATCACATTGATTTCTCACTAAAGTTAAAATTCTAAAAGAACAAATGTCATATTTTAATCTTTCTAAAGTTAAGGAGGAACCTTTGATAAAACTGAAAATGCAGATAATCTTACATATGCATTATGTGTTATAGGACAAAATAGAAGAACAAAATCTTTATGAAACACTTAGCATAGGATTACTCCCAGTCCTTAACAGTTACAGTTGTTATTTTTAAGGCAATAAATGTAAACTGAGGAATGTTATGATTTTTTATCAAATGAAAAGGGATTCTTTGAAAGTTTTGGGCCTGCTATGTTTTTACCAAGTATTTAGTATGTGATATAATAAGACAAATTATTTCTTGTCATTATTAAGTGGTTGTTATAACCATGAATGATAAGGGCACCAACGTAAGACTAAATTTAGGAATTATGAATAATAATATTTGTTATATTATTGTTGTAGTATTCCATGTTTATGGATCCTGTATCTTAAAATCCATAGCTAAGAGACAAATAGAGGTAAATCCTTATTGAAATGCTTCATTAGAGTAGAAGGCACCATTTTATTAATATAGGCTTGAATATTCCTTCCCTTACATTGTATTTAGAACCTTAAAACACAACATGGTCATAACTATTAAATTTCTATGATCATAGGTTCATGGCCACCTGAATGATTAAGCATGAACTTAAATCTTTAGTCTTGTTAAATGAGGGCCTTTTAGGGTTGGGGAGATAAGATGCTTGGAATTAAGCATTTTAAGAGGTTAAGATGCTTGATTTGCATGCAGCCAACTCCTGTTTCATCCCCAGGCACTGCCTAGTGGCTCCTAAGTGCCTCACCCCCAGGAGTTCCAGGTGTGACCCAACCTTACCCTCAAGATAAACGTTTTAATTTTATATGTTTAAAACAAAATTTAAAATACAATCTCTTAAAACATTAAAAATAGACCGTTGAGACATAAAATATTATATATCTGTAAATATATCACTGTGATTATAAGCATCATAGTTGCAGCCAATAATATTCATTTTAAGTATTTTGTTATACTGAATACACTCAAATTTCTGTTCTTTTATAGACATGAAACCAAAGCCCATACAAACTACTGATCTGAAATAAAATGCTTCTAGTTGGTGACTCATTTATTTTAAAAGGAAGAGTGAAAATTTAAAAAATCTTATTTTAATATTTTTCTTAGCAACTTACTTTAGAAATAATATTATTTTTTAACAAAGTACCTTTTTTTTTTGCTTTTTGGGTCACACCTGGCAATGCACAGGGGTTACTCCTGGCTCTGCACTCAGGAATCACCCCTGATGGTGCTCAGGGGACTATATGGGTTGTTGGGAATCGAACCAGGGTCGGCCGCGTGCAAGGCAAATGCCCTACCCTCTGTGCTATTGCTCCAGCCCCAACAAAGTACTGTTTCTTAAAAAGTTCAAAGACTAGCCAAATGAACCAATAACAACTTTTGTCAGTTTTAGAAAAGAGGTGGGTTGTCTGAACAAGAGTGGGACAACTTCTGGTATCTACCTCCTAGGCCTGTCTTCTATTTCTCCCAGTGCCAGTGGTAGGAATGTATTGGAGTAGGGAGGGCCACTCAAAGGGCCACTACTAGTATATTCCCTTGTCTTCTAACAGAGGTTCCCAGAGATAATGCAGCAGAATTGACAGCCCCTCCTTTTTACTTTCCACCCATTTGTACAAGGTACACTTATTTGTATGAGGATATTTGCACTGAAAATTTTGCTCCTCTTATCGATGATCAGCAAATGAACATAAAAAATAAGAAATAAAGTGATCCACAGGAAAAAGATGAGGGCATCACTTTTTTCAACTTCAAATTGTACTATAAAGTGATAGCAATTAAAACAGCATGGTACTGGAATAAGGACAGACCTTCAGATGAATGGATAAGAATGTTAAAACCCAGAAACATCCCTCAGGGTATATGGTCAGTTAATCTTTAATAAAGGCGCAAAGAAAATATGAAATGGAGCAAGAAAAGCCTCTTAAACAAGTGGTACTGGGAAAACTGGTTGGCCATATACAAAGAAATGAACTCAAATCTCTTTCTAATGCTGTGTACTAAAGTCAAATGAAAATGATTAAAGACCTACATATCAAACCATAATCCATATATTAGAAAGAAGAAAATATAGGCAAAACTTTCCATGTCATTGGAGCTAAGGCATCTTTAAGGATGATATGCCACTGACCAAGCAAGTAAATGCAAAGATAAACAAATGGGACTACATTAAACTAAGAAGCTTCTGCACCTCAAAGGAAATGATAACCAGACCATACAACTAATTTGATAAAGAGTTAATATCAAAATAAGAAGCACTGGTAGAACTCTGCAAACAAAAAACATCTGACCCTATCAAAAATGAGAAGAGATGAACAGGAACTCCCTCATAGAAGAGATAACAAATGGCCAGAGAGTGCATGGAAAAAGTGCTCTATATCTAATCATCAGGAAAGTGCAAATCAAAAACAAGATATCACCTCACACCACAGAGACTGGCACTCATCAAAAAGAACAATGTCAGACAGGGTTAGTGAGGATATGGGGGGAAAGGGTCCCTCATTCACTTATTATGGGAATGTTGGCTGGTTCAGTCATCTAGAAGACAATTTGGACTTTGAGCAGGAATAGGAATTGAGCAGCAATTTCACTCCTGGGATTATACCTGAAGGGCCCAAAAGCACAATGCAGAAAAGACATCTGCATTCCTCCTCTGTTCGTTGCAGCACTACCTACAAGAGCTTAAAAAAGGGAGACAACCCAAATGACCACTAACAGATGATTGGATAAAGAGTCTTGGGTACACATACACAATGGAATACTCATTGGGCATAAGAAAAAATAAAGTCATGCAATTTGCTGCAATGTGCATGGATCTGGAGAGTATAATGACGAGTGAAGTCAGTCAGAGGGAGAGAAATAGACTCAGAATGTTCCTCATATATGAAATATAAAGAAACTCATATATGAGATATAAAGAAACTTCATAGGGAAATATCAAATGTTCAATTGCAGTAGAAATGAGCAGGAGAACTGGTCTTCAGTAAGGAACCATGCCACTGGGGCGGGGGTGGAAGGGCATAAGTTAGGGAAAGAAACACTTGGACAATGAGGAGGGGAAGTGCCTGCCACAGAGGCAGGCTTGGGGTGCAGGAGGTAAACTGGGGATATTGGTGGAAGGTAGAGGACATTGCTGAAGGGATTGGTGTTGGAACAATATATGCCTGAAATTTAGTCATAAATATCTTTGTAATTAAGGGTGATTCAACTTAAAAAAAAAAAGAAATGGACTGTGGCTCAGTGGTAGAGAACATGCTTTGCCATGTGTAAGGCCTTGATTTCAATCCCTCTCATAACCACGGGTGTGAGTGGTGGTGAGATCTCTGACCACAACAATAACAAGATACTAATGATAATAATAACATATGGAAGCTAGAGCTTTTAAATGAACACAGCCTTTAAGCTTTTGATTTTGACATTTAAATTTATTTGGGGGGGCTTATAATTAGCATTTTAAGTGGAAATTATTGCACAATATCCCTGGTCTAGCCCCCACTCCTTTCCCACCCTCCCCATGCCTCCACGGCAGACAATATTCCCCATACTCTCTCTACTTTTGGGCATTATGGCTTGCAACACATACAATGAGAGGTCATCATGTTTGGTTCATTGTCTACTTTCGGCACACATCTCCCATCCCGACTGATTTCTCCAGCCATCATTTTCTTAGTGATCCCTTCTCTATTCCTTCTGCCTTCTCCCCTCCGCTCATGAAGCAGGCTTCCAGCTATGGGACAATCCTCCTGACCCTTGTATCTACTATCCTTGGATGTCAGCCTCATGTTATGTATGTGCACTGGTGGAGGGATGGGTATTTGGTCATTATGTGATTGTAACCCAAACATGAAAGCTTGTAACTATTTCACGGTGATTCAATAAAGTTTTTTAAAAAGTGGAAGTCATTCATGTCTTTCTCTGTAAATACTGATTTCTAGCTCCTTTAAAAGTAGCAGATTATCATGCCATAAATAGTTTATGCAATAAGTTGTTCAGTAATTCATTAGACTCCTCTTGCTTTCTCAGTATGCATATATATGCTCCAGTGGAATCATGACACTATGAAAACCATATATATATATGTGTGTGTGTGTATATATATATATATATAGAGAGAGAGAGAGCACTAATCTCAATGCTACCAAGTATATATAGAAACAATCCTGTTGATAAAAAAGCTTCTAATAACACAAAAGTTGATTTTAATTTTTCAGACCTAACACCCCACATCTGAAATCCCAAACTCCAAAATACAATAAAAACTTGTAACTTGCAGGCGTATCTTTTATTTTTTGGTTTTTGGGTCACACCCGGCGATGCACAGGGGTCACTCTTGGCTCATGCTCTCGGGAATTACTCCTGGCAGTGCTCATAGGACCATATGGGATGCTGGGATTTGAACCCAGGTTGGCCACGTGCAAGGCAAACACCCTACCCGCTGTGCTATTGCTCCAGCCCCCTTTCAGGCATATCTGATCTAACTTAAGTTTGCAGCAAAATATGAGAAGAACTCACTCAATAATCTTTTTTCCTTAGTGTGATTACTCAAATATTATACTGTATAATATACTTTATTAGAGTATGATGATGAGACTAACTGAGAATTAACATATGCTAAATATTTTCAAAATATGAAAAATTATGAACTCCAGAACATATTTTGTTCCTAAGTTTCTAGTAAAGGATTGTGAAAACTCTGCCATAATTTCACACAAATACTATGTATTATTCCTTCAATAGAGATTTTTGTTTTTTTAACTGAATTATATTCAGCTTGTGGGATTTTATTCTTGAAGGAAATTTAAATTTGATATCCAGTATCTCTTGCTTTTTTGTTTTGGGCAATAAAGGAATTGTACAGTAGTTTGTGGACCTAAAAACTCAGATAGTAATTGTGTAATATGAAAGTCAGGTATGCTTTTATCTGTATCACTGTATCACTGCCATCCCGTTGTTCATTGATTTACTTGAATGGGCGCCAGTAACATCTCCATTCATCCCAACCCTGAGATTTTAGTAGCCTCTCCTTACTCATTTTTCCCAATGATTGGAGGCTCTTTTCAGGTACAGGGGAATGAGACCAGCTGGACTCTGGGCTCAACCGGACCCGGGAGCAGAGATCCTCTGCCTGCTTCCCCCAATCTCCGGTGACCCAGGGGTCACACCCATAAGCCACCTCCTGCCTGTGCCAGAAATCTCCTCATCAACCATCATCCAGAACTCACGGCTGCTTCTCCCCGAAGGGAGCATAAAATGAGGCCCCCATAACCATGCCACCGGACTCCGCACGAGGGGTGCCCCAGAGGGGGGTGGGTGAGAGCCCTCCCCACCCCAAGGGACCCAGCCCTGGTAGCCGATGTCTACTACCCCACTGCTGCCACACTCCGTGCCGCTTTTCACACACACAGGCCGAGCCTCACACATAGTGAACATATTCCTGGACCGTGCAGCCAAAAGGGAAGTATGTGTGTGTGTATATATATATATGAGACTAACTGAGAATTAACATATGCTAAATATTTTCAAAATATGAAAAATTATGAACTCCAGAACATATTTTGGAGTTCTGGATATATATATATACATATATGTGTACATATACATATACATACATACATACATATATATATACATACATATATATATGTCTCTTGGAGAGCCTGGCAAACTACCAAGAGTATCCCACCCACACAAAAGAGCCTGGCAAACTCCACATGGTGTATTCAATATGCCAAATACAGTAACAATGCTTTTATACACTTAATTTGGTCATATCTTAAACCTGTTTGCAAACTAAAAGAATATTCCATGTAGGTAGGAATCCCCTTAGACATTCATTTGGGACCCTCCCACTTTTGATCCTGAAAGCCAAATGGATGAAGTTCTTTGTCACATATCTTTCCACTGGAAACATAGGCAATACAGACTCTTACCAGGTATGAAGAAGCCAGAAATCCTGCTATCAATACAGTTGTTATGTGGTAATTCCAAGACACTTAGAATTGCAGGGCCCTTTTGACTCATACCCCTGATATACAGATAATGCGTGGACTGCTCAGGAACCAGAATAGTTTTTGCTACATGTTTTCCAGCTCTTCCAGAGGGATATGTAATTAATGTTGGAGAATATTCAACTGCTGATGCATACAAGAAAATTGTCATTAAAATTAAAATAGCCAACTGTCTTGGTCTTGTAGTTTTGGATATGACTAAAATCATTTGGTGATTTAGTGAACTCCTATTAAGTATAAGTATATGACCACCTATTAAGTACAACAGTACTATGCTCCGCATATCACAATATTATGCTGATTCCAGTCTTGAAGTTAGGAATTAATATCTAAGTGTTGAAAGTTTTGAATGCTTTTTGAATGGAGAATATCCAGTGAACAAAATATGTATTTGTGGCAAAAAGGAATTTAAGGTTTAAAACATTCTGGCAGAAGAATTTTGTCTCAAGAATTATGAAAGGAAGTAGGATATAAAACAAAACTAGAAGGAATATTTGACCTTCATACTAAGAAAAATATAGATAATTTAAAACTTTGTTCCCCTTTTTCTATATTTTTGTGATTTCCAAGGATTGTTTAAAAATACAAGTGTGCTGGGGCTGGAGCGATAGCACAGTGGGTAGGGCGTTTACCTTGACACGGCCGACCTGGGTTCGATTCCCAGCATCCCATATGGTCCCCTGAGCACCGCCAGAGGTGGTTCCTGAGTGCAGAGCCAGGAGTAACCCCTGTGCATCGCCAGGTATGACCTAAAAAGCAATAAATAAATAAATAAATAAATAAATAAATAAATAAATAAAATACTAGTGTTTTTTTTTTTTTTTGAGTTACACCTGGCGATGCACAGGGGTCACTCCTGGCTCTGCACTCAGGAATTACCCCTGGCAGTGCTCAGGGGACCATATGGGATGCTGGGAATTGAACCTGGGTTGGTCACTTGCAAGGCAAATGCCCCATCTACTGTGCTGTCAGCTCCAGCCCCTACAAATACAAGTTTAAACTGCATATGTGACTATTTGCGTTGCATACTAGAAAGAAAACAAAAATTTAGATTAGAGTCATTTAGAAAAAATAAAATACAAAATGTAGTCCACTGGAAGTGATGAAGTGGGCTAAGATTGAAGGAATATGTAGGTAAATGAAATATATGAATCTTGTGAGTATTTTAACTAGAATTCAGAATCCTATGTTACAAGATCTTTAATTATGAACCTTTTGAATATCTATGGGACTGATGTAATGCTTTTAAAAGAGTACTACAGAGTACAGCTTGGTCATGGTTATTGAGATAATGATTAGCAACTTGTTTCCAAATTTCTTGGTAGATAAAACTATATATTGAGTTCAATAAGAATAAGGTTAAAACCAGAGAAACATGACAATAAGGAAGGAATAAGTGTGTATTTTAAGTAAAAAGGATGATAGATGGAGATATTATTAGTGGGAAAAAGGGAAGGAATCTGTTAAAGTGAAACTGGTTTTGAAGAAAGGTTACAGGACAAAATGAACATAAAGGAATGTGTAGAAGGCTTGAGTATGTGAAGAAATGTGTGTGTAGGTTTGAGGTTGTGTTTTAAGAAAGAAAATTGTAATCAAACTATATTGTTATAAGAAACTCATATACAGGCTCCTGTTACAGTGCTCTTAGATAATAGAAAATCAAGGCTTTCAATTTGTAATTAAGTTAGATATGATGTTGTTAAACTGTATATTGTATCTCTACAGAACATAATGCTTTATTTGACTAGGACTCATAGTAAATGGGTACATCTCATTGTGAGTAAGGTAGGTGTTTGCTTTTCTCTCCTCCATGCCATGAAGCATTAAAGCACTATGTTTGCATAAACCTAGACAAAAGCCTTTCCTCCCTGTAGTAGGGTCTATCCCTGGTGCAGAGAGGAAAACCAGCTATGGGACCCCAGAAGCCCTCTTCCAGGGAAGGAGTCAGAGGATTGGTCTAAATGACAGGAGTGGGTATTTAACAGTTGCTGTTTCAAATACCCTACAAACCTCAGGGAGACCCTAAAGGCAGGATGGCTCAAGGAAGGACTGGATATTGTCTGTGCGGAGGTAACTGGAATAAGGTAACAGGAAATCTTCAATGACTGACTCAGCCTCAGTGTCAAAAATAGGAGGCCAGGATCTCTCCCAGCCCTGAAGAAGAAATGGGATGGACTCCTGACTGCAAGGACACTCCTATGGAGGGTGAGAGGCCTGAGCCCAATTCAACCTGAAGGCCCTACCTCTAGTTCGTCATGGGACCTGATCTTCACATCTTATGGCCAAGCCTGGGGTAGCCCTGACGTGAAGTAAAACATTAAATGCTGTTATTGGTGTGTCTCCTGCTCTGTCTCTGACCAGTCCCTAGGACTTCTCAGTAAATAACAGGGTACCCCAAGTAGAGAGTTCTCCAGTCTTCCTGTGTTTGTGCAAAAGAACAAGCCAGATTTGTTAAGTTGTCTGGCAAATTTAAAATGGAGGAGGAGAGAAAACCATGTTTCTGTAATTTGCCTCTTTTGTGAGAATCAGAATCTAGTTATACAAAGGTGATTGAATAATTGGGTAATTTAGTAAGTAAGCTGTCTAGTCTATAAAGAAACTTAATGTTGAGCATGCTGTCATCAGTCTGGCCAGAAAAACGGAAGCCAGAGCTTTACCAAAGTGGGGGAACCTCAGCTTAAAGTGCAGGATCAATTGTTTTCCCCAGTCTGTCAATTGACTAAAGTAGTGGACACCTAAACTGGTTCTAAGTATCTATTCTTAGTTAATACATACAGAGAGAACAGAGATTTTTTTTAACAGCTCTCAATTCTTGTTCCATCATGGGATTAATAAATAGCTCATTTAGGGAATATTTTCTCTAAGCCAGAACACCTGGTAGGAGAGGAAGAATGGGCATTGGAACGAGGTGTCTAAAGAGAAGTTGAAAATTATAGACTCCTAGACTAATATAGTGAAATGTTGCAGGGATGAACAGGGCAGTAAGAAGTAAATAACTCAGAACTGTGCCTCCTATGCCATTGATAATTGGTTCTTGTATCCTGAGCATTTGAGCACTTGTCATTTGTTCTTCTGCCTCCAAGGTTTGGTCATTTCAAAGTAGCATTCCTTAGCCTAACTGATTTGATTTTTCAAATTCGTTGCCTGGGGCTCACTAAAAACTAAGGTAACCTGAGATTTCACCCTTTGTGCAGGCAGGGACAGCATCCCTGTGTCAGCAGGAAGTAGCTCCAGAAGATGGAACTTCGACCATTTTCCCTTTAAGGATTAAAGGTGGTGAAATCTCCACACCATGGAGTTTTCATTCGGGTGCCCCATAGGGGGGTGGGTGAGAGCCCTCCCCACCCCTAGGGACCCAACCCTGGCAGCCTACCTCCACTACCCAACTGCCGCCAAGCCCCAGGCCACTTTCCAGACTGCAAAGCATTCGCGTGACATGCTGTAAGACACTTCCTACCCATATTCCATAATTACTACAGCATATTTGATGGAGTTCAGACAGTAGGCAACAAATCATAGAGATTAATATATATCAGAGAGCCCAGCAAGCTACTGAGAGTCTCCTGCCTGCACGGGTAGAGCCTGGCAAGCTACCCATGGTGTATTCAATATGCCCAAAACAGTAATGATAGGTCTCATTCCCCTGACCCTGAAAGAGCCTCCAATCATTAGGAAAGACAAGTAAGGAGAGACTGCTAAAATCTCAGGGATGGGAGGAATAGAGACATTACTGGTGCCCACATTACTGGTAAATTGACGAACAACGGGATGACAGTGATACAGTACTGTGCTCCAGGATGCAAAAATGACTTAAATGTTTTTTGGGGAGGAATGTGAAATAAGATAGAAAGCTGTTGAGACATTTATGAAGTACCATTGTTTGTCTTTAACAGGAAAATGAAATTTGCTCTTGCTGAGAAAATCAGAAAACATTTTATAGAGGTGACTGTTGAGTGAATCTTAAAGGTTCTATAACTGAAAACCCCTTTTCCTATAAGATGTAATTGTGAGGAAAGAGAGGTGATAAAGATCTGGAGTTTGAATTTTAGCCATTACCTCATGGTTCTTCTCTAGGAGGATTACATACTATGGGGTTTCATGTGGGGGCTGAACTAAATTATTGGTAGGGGCTTTTCAACTAATGAAACTCTGTGATATTATGAATAAATTATGATCTCTTCAGAGTTTCATGGGAATCTTATTATTTCCTTTAAATGTGCAAAAAGCAAATCATCGATTTAGTTGAATATCAGAAAGCACTTCAGAAATAGTTTGCCCTTAAAAGAAGATAGAACATTTTTTTCAGACTTACATAGTGTAATATACTTCGGTGAATTTTGCTATGTAGTAGAGATTACAGGGGTTATTGAAGTGGATGATAACCTTGACAGAAGTATATACATACCCAAACCATTTTGGTATGTTTCAGAATCAAAATGGAATCATGGTAATAAAAGAATTAACAGTTTAGGGGAAAATATTTTCTTCTTTTTTTTTTTTTTTACTGATTTGGTTTTTTAAAAATAGTAGATTGAAGATTGTTGCTACTGGATTTAATTAAACTACAAACAATTGCAGCAAATTCTGCAATCCAGCTAAATGGCTTTTTAGCAACTTCGTTCAAATCAATGTAAAGCTGCCAGTTATAGTTATTATTTTCTAAATTTATAAATAAAACTAAGAGTTTTATTTGAAAAGAAAGAAAAACAAGACACTCAGCATTGTGTGTATATGTATATACTTATTCTGTATCAGTAATTTAGATCAAGTGCACTTTATGAGAAGATGTTTATTTTGAGATAATGAACTGAGCAGTTTTTCTTTAATCATGAACAATTAACTCTCAGCCCTTTAAGCAATCAATTTCTACAACTTTCTCTATATCTTAATGCCACTCATTCAAGAAAATGCTCATACTGAACTCCCAAAAGATTAAAATCAGGATGTATCTTTGATACACCATTATTTTTTTTCCAGTGCCACTTTTATTAATACTGCTATTAGAAAAAGATCAGTCTTTTAAAAATATCCCTACACACAGAGAAATCTCGGACCTGAGCAACTGGCGGCAGAGATGGCCTGGGACTTTGCAATAAGCCTTCTCTGCTGGGCCGCTCCAGACCCGGGCAGGTGTCCTAGTGCCTGCCCTCTAAGAGCTCCATGAGTTGCCATTTTCTAGAAGCCAGCAAGAAGCACCAGGTACGAGCCCCAGTGACGGTAAATCCTTAGTCTCACAGGACATGGGAAGTGCACTGGCCTTCCCATCGCCCCATGGGACGCAGAGATGATGCCACATCTGCCCACCGTCTACTTAAGCTCCCATGTGGTCACAATCCAGAGACACACACAGAAATCTCGGACCCGAGCAAGTTGTGGCAGAGATGGCCCGGGACTTTGCAATAGGCCTTCTCCACTGGGCCACCGCCTGCCCTCTAAGAGCTCCAGCAGTCGCCATTTTCCCACCAGCTCCCACATGGCCACGATCCAGAGACACACAGAGGAATCTCAGACATGAGAAATCTTTGGCAGCAATTTCTTCAGACCCTAATTATTAAAATCTTAGAATTCCTAAAGCGCGAGGCGACTTTCATGGCCACGCGATATTATATTATATCCATAACAAGCAATACAAAACACATGGTCAAGCAGTTGTATTTTTGGCAGATATGAGGGGAGGTAGGATTGGTCTTAAAATATCGAAGGTAACTAAAGTAGAGAAAGAATACTTTGCAAATGTCTGCCACACAAGCAGAGGGAGGTATGGAAAGTGGAGGGTGGGGGAATACTGGGGATTTCGGTGGTGGAAAATGTGCACTGGTCAAGGGATGGGTGTTGATGACCCTATGATTGAAGTTCAAACATGAAATTTTTGTTACTGTAACTCATGGTGAATTAATGAAAAAATAGAAATTAAAAAAAATCCCTGAATTGGCTATGAGGAACACATGTCATGCTGTCAAACCAAAGATAATAGCATTAAGACTTGGTGTGTATGTTAAGTAATTTTTGGTCTCATTAAATTCACCTTTTGCACAATTTAGGCAAATTTCAGTCTGATATGACATGTTACATAAGTAGTTCATAAAATGGAAGTGGCCAATTCTGAATTTTGTCACTCTATCACCTTCAAGGCATATAACATAATACCTGGATAGCCTGGTCTTGTCTCCTGAGGTCACCAGCTGATGGTTCGAATTTGGAAGAGTCATGAAATCTTGTCCTATACCCAATTCTCTAATTAACAGAAATGCAACCTAACTCATTTTCTCAACTAGTTCAAAAATAACTGTTACTTAAAATATAGAAACAAAATATAAAGAGCCTTCTAAGCATAAGTGTATATTAAAAAATTTATAGTAAATAATATACTTCTCAGTGAAGTCCTCATATTTCCAAGAAGGAGCACCATCAATTTTGATTGAAATAGTTGAATCTTTGCAGTGTTATTGTATCAAAAATGGTAAATGCTGGTAATTGTTTTGTTTGGTCTTCCAAAAATGTAAACTGGACAGTACTGGAAAATATAGTGTCCAAAATATCTTTTGGAGAGGATAGATTTTCTTTGTACAATCCACTTTATTGCTGGAATTGAAAGTTTCACTGTCAAATGAAGAACTACAACTGTTTTGTAAATTTCATCAAGCTGAACAAATGGGACTTAAATTTCTACTCTGTATTCAGTCATATTATTGACATAACATTGAGATGACAGGATGAAGGAGCACTCGAGGAAGAGGATAGAGGAACTTCAGATGTGATAGTTCCTAATAAAAAAGAAATAAAAGAAGGATTTTGTGAAGATTGTCAAATGTCAGAGTATCGTCGTGAATAGTTAACTGGCTTCTCTTTAAAGCTAACCTTTAAAATATGCACTTATTCTCATCCTGACCTTTGACTCTTCATTACTTGATTATCTGGTCCTTGCCCCTTTCGAGCTTCATTTTCTTATGCTCTGCATGTCCATCAATATAAGTATACAGCAACAGACATTCATTCTGGAATTAGAATATCACTGTATCGCTGTATCACTGTCATCCCGTTGCTCATGGATTTGTTCGAGTGGGCACCAGTAACGTCTCTCATTGAGAGACTTATTGTTACTGTTTTTGGCATATCCAATACGCAGAGGTAGCTTGGCAGGCTCTGCCACGTGGGCTCTATACTCTCAGTAGCTTGCCGGGCTCTCCGAGAGGGGTGGAGGAATCGAACTCGGGTTGGCCATGTGAAAGGCGAACGCCCAACTGCTGTGCTATCGCTCCAGCCAGGAATTAGAGTATACCAAAAAGAATATCCCATTTCTGAGGTTTTGTGCTTACTGATCTTCTGTGCTTAGCATGACTTATGCTGGCTCTTTATCAGGCTCAGAGTTTCACTACATTCATATATTTGCTTAAAATAGCATCTCATAGAGTTTGCTTCTCATTGCAAACTAAAATAGCCTCATTCCCCCCTAACAACTCATATTCCTGACCTTGGTACATTTTTCTTCATGGAACACAGTGTAATATATTTGCTTATTATCTGTTTATTATATATTTGTATTATATATATAATATGGACTGGAGCGAAAGCATAGCAGGTAGGGCGTTTGCCTTGCATGCGGCCAACCCGGGTTTGATTCCTTCGTCCCTCTCGGAGAGCTCGGTAAGCAACCGAGAGTATCCTGCCTGCACGGCAGAGCCTAGCAATCTACCCCTGGTGTATTTGATATGCCAAAAACAGTAACAACAAGTCTCACCATGGAGACGTTATTGGTGCCTGCTTGAGCAGTTGATGAATAATGGAATGACAGTGCTATGACAACGACAGTGCATATACATAATGTATTTGTATATAGTCTTTTAAAATTTTTTTTTACTGAATCACCGTGAGAACAGTTACAAAACTTTCAGGTTTAAGTTTCAGTCATACAATGACCAAACATCCCTTCACCGGTGCACATGTTCCACCACCAAGAACCCCAGTATACCCCCGTCCCATCCCCACCCTGCCTGTGTGGCAGATGATTTTTCACTTTACTCTCTCTTTACTTTGATTACATTCAGTGTTTCCACAGAAAACCCACTATTATTATTTGTAATTTCCCCCAACAATCAGACCTGCCTAAAAGGCATCATTTGATAATTTGTTTTCTGTTGCTGATAACGAAGAGCATATGATTTTGGATTTCTGGTATTTCAGTAATTAAGTCCAGAGTGATTTCTGCCAGAAGCTGCTGGGTTCCGAAATTGGTTTGTGTGCCTCTGAGATCATGGCCATTTAGGAGTGGAGGAGCCATTTGTGGGCAGCCGCTCGGGGTCTCGTCTGGGCAGGGAGCAGTGCCGGTACCGCCCCCCCATCCCAAGATTTCCTACACATCCCATCACTGCAAACTCATGCCTCCGTCCAGTGGGCTCTGAATGATGGCAGTCGCCATGCCACTGCCGCCAGAAGGAAAGGCCAAGGGACAAAAACCTTTTCCCTCCTGGGGCGGCACGGGGCCGTAGCTTAGTTCACAGTCTAGAGGTATTTCTGCAAGAAGCCCGCTGGGTTCTGAAATTGGTTTGTGTGCCTCTGAGATCATGGCCATTTAGGAGTGGAGGAGCCATTTGTGGGTGGCCGCTCAGGTTCTCGTCTGGGCGGGGAGCAGCACTGGTACCACCGCCCATCCCAAGATTTCCCATGCATCCCGTCACTGCAGACTCATACCTCTGTTCAATGGGCTCTGAAAGATGGCGATCACCATGCTGCTGCCGCCAAAAGGAAAGGCCAAGGGACAAAAACCTTTCCCCTTCTAGGGTGGTACGAGGCCTTAGCTTAGTTCACAGTCTAGAGGCATTTCTGCAAGAAGCCGCTGGTTTCTGAAATTGGTTTGTGTGCCTCTGGGGTTCTCTCTATAGTTTTGGGCATTATATTTTCTTGGATACTTAACACACCCATTCAAGCCTGCCTTCTAGGGGTAGATGCTAGATCATCTATTTTTCATTGCTCACTTTGTATATCAAGAAAGTTTCCGTGGCCGAGTCAGTGGCTGCGTGGTTTGGAGAAATAGTCCTGGTCCCCACATACCGGAGCCATGCTTGTAGAAGCTCATGGTCACCGGGATTCCATCTGTAGAAGATGGGGAGACTGCACCTCTTCCATCTGGGGCACCTCGGTTATATCAGCTCGGTTTGGGGCCCGGAGCATTCCCTGGTGTTGCGTTGCCCGCTGGCCAGGATTCTTCACTGCTGAGTGTGGCAAGATGGCTCCAGGGGCGGGTTGAGAATGTGACTTCTGGGGTCAGAGGCGGGCTGGAGGCCGGGATGGAAACTCCTGTTCCAGTGCCGCTGTGCGGTTTGGAGAAATAGTCCTGGTCCCCACATACCGGAGCCATGCTTGTAGAAGCTCATGGTCGCCAGGACTCCATCTGGTGAAGGCAGGGAGACTGTACCTCCTCTATCTGGGCCACCCCGTGATATTAGCTTGGTTTGGGGCCTGGAGCATTCTCCGGTGTTGCATTGCCTGACGTCCAGCTATAATTTTTCATTATATCTGAATGAAAGATTCATGAGGGTGAAGTTTGATCTTCTGTACACTGTACTTAAGCACCAGAATGTCACTCTACCTTTAGAACCCAAGGTGACATTTAAAGAGACAGGATTATGTGCATATTAGGGAAAAGAGTAAGGGATTTGGAATTAGGTAGATCACTGAATTTCAGTTGTGTCACTTATTAGCACTGTGCCTTTATGTATGTTATGTATGGACTCTAAGCCTTGGTAAAGTTTTATATAAAACTACTAAATCCTGTTTTCAAGGATAATGTAAATATTAGAGATTATACATATTGCTGCAGAAAGCATGATGCTCATGTAATCTTTATTTTGTATGGCCAGAAAACTACCTTCCTTTGGGTGAGAAGTTTAAATAAACATGAATAGGTATATAATCCAATAATAATTAGCAGATAGGCTGTGATCTTCAAGGGGTGTATTTTTCAATACCAAAATTTACACAAATATTTACGCATTTAAGACGCAATTATGGTCTTAACATTTGGATAAAGCTAGACTAAATTATAGCTCACAACATCACATATAAATAAAAATTAATTTATACATTCATATCATACTGTCATATGTCAGTAGTATTCATAGAACATTCTCTAGGACAAACCACATATTGGAGGACAAAATTATCAATAAAATCACAAAAATTTAAATATTACCAACTGCCTTCTCAGGTTACAAAGCTATAAAATTAGAAATCAGCCATAAAAAGAGTGTAAGTCAAATTCCTCAAATATAAGGATACCAAACAACATGCTGCTTAATAACTTTGGATTAATGAGTCATTTTAAAAGTATCTTGGAAAAAAAGACAAAGCACAATGAAGACATGAACTGTCAGAAGAAATGGGGTGCAGAGAAGGCAATAATAAAAGAGAACCTTATAGCAATACAGGTTTACACAGAGAAAGCTGGGGAAAAATTCTAAAGTCAATTGAAAGAAGGAAATATAAAATTAATGCAGAAATAAATAGAACTCAAAATATTACAAAAGTTCAGTGAAACCAATTGCTGATTCTTTGAAAGGATAGATAAAATTGATAAGCTCTTATCTGGACTCACTAAGGAAAAAAAATGGGATCAGCTATGAAAGGGGAAGTTGCAACAGATACCACAAAGTACAAAAGATCAGAAGAGACTACTGCAAGCAATTTTATACCTCAAAGTTGGAGGACCTAGAGAAAATGCATAAAATCCTTGAGTACTGTTATCTACCAAAACTGAATATAGAGGAAATAAAAATGTAAAGAAAACAAATGAGCAAAAAAATTAAAAGTAATTAAAATTCTCCCAAAACATAAGCTTGTTTTACTAGTGACTTTTACTTTTCCTTCTTAAACTCTTCTAGAAAATCAAAGAGAAGGTAATTCTCCTATTTTTATGAGAGAATATGACCCAGATACCATGAAAACAGAGACAGCACTATTAAGAGAAAATGCCAACTATCTTTGAAGAACATAGATGCATAAGCCCTTAGCAAAATCTTATTGAATTAAGTTCAATAACATTTCAAAAAGTCATATATCATGTTCAAGTGGAATTCATTCCAGAAATTCAAAGGTGATTCAGGAAATACAAATCATTGTAACATATCACACCAACAAAAGGAAAGATACAAGTAATACTAACAGAGAAAGTTTTTATAGAGTCAGTACTCACTCATTATTAGGGAAGATACTATCAACATTGAAAAGGCCAGATGGAGCAAATCCACCACTAACATCATACTCAGTAGTGACAAATTGAAAGGTCAGGCATAAGATAAGGATACCATGGTGATAAAACACAGTATTTGGAAATCTCAGCCACAGCAATTAAGCAAAATCTGGAAATAAAAGCAACCCAGATAGGAAAAGAAGTGAACCCAAATCACCAAAACGAACACTTTTGCTGATGATATGATGGTATACTTAGAAAGTCGAAAAAACTAATAGAAAAACTATGAAAACTATTAAGTCAAAACAGTATAGTGCAAAGTTATAATATCAATATTAATATTGTTTTTATATAAAAGCAAATAGAATAGAGAATTTAAAAAATTATATGTAGGATTGCATTAAAAAAAAAGCAGTGCCTCAAAATAAATTTAACAGAATAGAAGCCAGATGTGACCAAAAATTATGAAGTCAAAAATAAAAAACATCCCCCCAAACTAAATTACTTTTATACTAAAATAAACAGTAGAAAACACATGGAGATGGGAAGATAATCTGTGCTCACAGACTGGAGGATTAAGTTACAGAAATTATTGTCATCCCAAATTTTATAGATTGAATATAATCAAAATCTCAATGAAGCACTTTTAAGAAAGTAGAACATATATTATCAAAATTAATATGTAACTGTGAAGTATCCAGAGTAGTCAAAGAGGTCCTTAGATAAAAGAAAAGTATATACATCATACACCCTGACTTCAACTATACTGTAAAGCTTTAGTTATCAAAGCATATGGTATAGGCACACAACTCGGTGAATTAGAATTGAGAGCTCAGAATTGAATCATTATACATACATTAACTTATAAAGGAACCAAGAGCACAAAATGTAGGAAAAATATCCTTATCAATCATTGGTGATAAGAAAACAATAACTATATGGAAAAGAAAACTGAACGACTATTTTATTTCATGTCCAAAAATTAACTCAGAAATGATTAAAACAGAGGAAACATTCTATGATTTGGGGATCCTTGATGTTTTTGGAATTTCAGCTACTGTAGCAAGGGAAATTGAAGCAAAATTTAACAAATTAAAAGCTTGTGCACTAAAAAAGGCAAAGGAAACTATCCATTAAAAGCAAAGATATTCTACTGAATAAGAGGAATATTTGTAACCAAAATCTGACAGAAGGCTAACAGTAATCAGAAGATATTAAGAACTCATCAAACAAAACAAACAGAACAACCTCATCCAAAAATGGGGAGAACTAAATAGACACTTCACCAATGAAGATGTGCAGATATGCAAAAGGCACATGAAAAAAAAGGCTAATTATCAGTTGCTGCCACAGAAATGAAATAGCAATGAGATAGCACTTTATGCCTGTGAGAATGACCAGTATCAAAAAGAACAGAAATAAGTGTTGGTGGAGGGATATTGATACTTTGGTGATAAATTTTAGTGTGGTGATATTTTGTCGAGGCATGTAATTATACCTCTGAAGCATGTACAATAATGTGAACTAATGTTACATAATAAAAAGAAATGGTTACTGATTTTTTTTTTCTGAAAGAAAGCTAAAGTTAGGAGGCTAAGCTTCTTGTATTTTTACATCATATATTTTTGTGACCTTTGGTTTTATTTAAATCAGTTTATCAGTCAGTCTTCTATAATACATTGATGAACCCTGAAATTTTCCTTTATGATGAACATTTTGTATATTACTAAAAATTTCAGTTACTAAAACAAGGTCATTTATTATCATTGTCAAAATCTAGCAGTATCTTCTGAAAAATATTTTCTTATTTTTTTTATTGCTTTTTTGGGGGGTTTGGGTCATCCTCATGGTGCTTAGGGAACCTTATGGGATTCTGGGGGTTAAACCCAGTTCGGCCACATGCAAGGCGAATACCTTTCCTGCTGTTCTATCACTCTGAACCCCCTTAGTTATGTTTTAAAATAACTGTTGGTTTTTACAACTACTTTTCCATAGGCAGTAGTTTCCAAAAAGAATATTTTGTAGTCTGATTATTTTGCTGATCCCTTTTCCATTTTCTTGTAGTAAACCAATATGTCATTTCCTATCTCTTTGGTCTTTCTTTACATTAACTTTTAGCATAATAGGAATAGTAATCACCATCAATCTAGAAGCTGCACTTAGCCTTAAACTTGGCATTTGTTCAATTTCGGTTGGAAATAACATTTGAAAAAGAATTGGTCTCGTTTTTGGCACATTTAAGTTGTATATGCTATGGTTGAGTGGAGGCCAGAAAGAAGTTTAGAGTCTAACATGATACAAAGAAAACATCACTGAAAAAAAATCTGCTGAAAAGGTATTCTGCAACTCTGCTGAATATGGCCCCCCATGCGGTTCTTTCTTATACCTGAAAAGCTTCTATATTTACATCCTTCAAAGTGGTGCCAGTAAAAAATTTGAGCGATGGGATAAGTCAAGTTCAGGGCCATTTCAAGTGGCATAGAGGAGAAAATGAACTTTGATTCTCTCTCTTTTTTTTTTGGGTAATAAATAATACTAGTAAAACCATATCTGATATATCTACAGCATTACATCAAAGTCAATTTAGGCTATTTTGTCATGTTTGACTAGGAGAGATTGTGCATTTGTGACATCATTGTTTCTTATAACCTGACTTATAGTGACTCTTTTTCATTGTGGGACTCGCTACTGATAAGCTTCTCAATGTCTGTTGTATACATTGCATTAAGTTTCTAGTTGCAGAGAATTTTAATCATGTGCACTAAATAAATAGGAGTCTATTTAAGTGGGCAACAGTGACCCAGGCAAGTCCATAAAGGAAACATAGTGGTACATGCACATAAATTCTTAAGACACCTAGGATCAAAAGTCAGCTGTCCAGGGGCCCTGGAAGTGGCTCAGCAATAGAGCATTTGTCTGGCATGTATAAAACCCTGGGTTTTATTCCCAATGCTGCAAAGCACAAACAAAAAATTGTCTGTTCCAGCTTGGGAAAACAACTTGTATGTAGGTGGGGGGGGGGGAATTGGGAGGGAAACAGTGGTTACTCTAAAATTCTATATAGAAGGGTGGTCAGTTTTCTGCACAGGAAAATTTCCAAAGGTGGAAGATAAGTTATATAATCTTGGTAAATAAAATGGAAATTAAATATAACTTTTAAAAGTCTTATCCCTTCTAAACATGTATTCAGTATGCACAAACCTCATTTAGAATGCGTATTTATGAGTCAGAATTGCAATTCCTGTGTGGGTAGGATTTGGGTTATCATTGTCTTGGTATTTTGCTTGTAAATTTCTTTACTGATATTACCAATACTTAAGTCAGGCTGTTGAGAGATCAACCACACAATGTCACTTATATAAATCAGTTAAACCGCTAAAAGTTTTTCAAGTTTTTCTTTTTTTCTAAAGTGTTCTTCTAGAGTGCCTATAATAGATTTATTATAAATTATGAACCTACATAATTTTTTCTTGTTAAAATAATCTCAATATAATTTTAAAAATTACATTTTTCTAGAATCAGAAAATGTTTTGAGGAGAATTAAGTATATGTGACATATGTGGGCTACTAAACATTAATTTGTAACAATTTTTTATTGAATAACTTTGCAGAATTAAAGCCTCAAGAAAATATCTCCTGAAGTTTTTACTCAAAGTATTTCTATGTGTTTATTTGTTATTTATATGTTCTCTTTGGTAAAATATATCTTAGTAACTTTTACTCATTTTCTATTTTTTAATTTTTTATTGGTTTACAAGACTATATATGAAATTTTATCAGTATAGTTTCATGCCTCTCCAAATGTTGCATATCATGCTCCCTACCAAAATACAAAATCACTACACTGGGGCTGGAGCACAAGTTCAGCGGGTAGGGTGTTTGCCTTGAACCCAGCCAACCTGGGTTCTATCCCCAGGGCACTGCCATGAGTGATTCCTGAGTGGAGAGCCAGGACTAACCCCTGAGCATCTCCGGGTGTGGCCCCAAAGCCAAAAAAAGATCCCCCCCCAAAATTAAACAAACCCAAATCACTACACTTACAATCAGTTTAACTCTCTTCACCCTTTCA
The DNA here is from genome assembly GCF_027595985.1 of Sorex araneus. Taxonomy (NCBI): domain Eukaryota; kingdom Metazoa; phylum Chordata; class Mammalia; order Eulipotyphla; family Soricidae; genus Sorex; species Sorex araneus. The sequence goes on along the minus strand of NC_073302.1, from coordinate 57,018,563 downwards.
ACCATTTTTCTGCTTCCTTTCTGGCATCTTGATTTCATACTTAGAGTCCATGGGTTGTTTTTGTCATTCCTTTTACTGTGTGTTTCTTTTAACTTATTTCACTTAACACAGCACTGTCCAGTTCCATCCATGTTGTCACAAAAGGCTACAGTTTTTCTTATGGATGGATAAGATTTTATCTTATTCTATTGGTGTAAGTGGTATTCCATAGTGTGTGTATGTGTGTATATATGTATACACATATGTTTAAATATGACATTTTCTTTATTGACTCTTCTGTTGTTGTCTCAAGTTATTTCTATAATGTTTTTTGTTGTAAATATTGCTGCAGTGGACATAGGTGTGCATATATTTTTTTCAAATAAGTTTTATGTTGCATTCCTTGGACGTATACCTTGAAATGTAATTGATGTATCATTGGTAAATTTATTTTTAATATTTTCAGAATTTTTTTATAGTTTTCTATAAAATACTGTACCAATTTATATTCCCACCAACAGTATCACTGTATCACTGTCATCCCGTTGCCCATTGATTTGCTTGAGCGGGCACCAGTAACGTCTCCATTGCAAAACTCTTTGTTACTGTTTTTGACTTATAGAATATGCCATGGGTAGCTTGTCAGGGTCTGCCGTATGGGTGAGATACTCTCGGTAGTCTGCCGGGCTCTCCGAGAGAGGCAGAGGAATAGAACCTGGGTCAGCCACGTGCAAGGCAAACAAACGCTGTGCTATCACTCCAGCCCACCAATAGTATATGAACTGTGTATTTCTCTACTGTAGTCTCACAAACACTGTTTTGGCCTTTTGGGGATAGGCCATTGTCACAACTGTTCAGTGATAGCTCATTATTATTTCCTGATAATAATTGATAGTGAACACTTCTTAATATACCTGTTAGCAATCCATTTTTTGTATCGCTATTTTTGTATTGGGAATTGTATGTTTAGCTCTTCTTCCCGTTTTGGGCTTGCATTAAATCACACCTGCTAGTGTTCAGGGCTTACTCCTGGTTCTGTGCTAAGAGGGCATTCCTGGTGGTGTATCCTCAGGAGACCATACAAGGTACCTGGGATTGAAACAGGATCGACTACATGCAAGGCAAGTGCCTTAACACTTATGATATCCCTTTAGTCTCTCCACATTTTAAAAATGAGGTTGTTTGGTTTGGGAATTACTGAGTTGAATGAGTTCTTGATATCTTTTTGGTATATGGTTGCAGATATTTTCTTTCATTTAGTAGGTTAGCTTTTCATTTTTAATTGATAGGGTTTTTTTTTGTTTAGTTTTTGATTTTGCTGTGCAGAAGCCTTTTTGTTTGATATAATCCCATTTGGTTTGTTTAGCTTTCCTTGCCAATGGATTCAAATCAATGAAGACACCTCTAATGCCAACATCTGTGGAGTGTTTTGCTTATGTTTTCCTCAATATATTTTATGGATTTTATTCTAACATAATGTCTTTAATCCACTTTGAATGAACATGTGCAGAGTGAGATACTAATCTAGTTTCATTATTTTGCATGTGACTAGTTTGCCCATCGCTGTTGAAAAGGCTTTCCTTTCTCCATTTTTTGATCTTTGTTTCTTTGATATGAATTGACTTTCCATATGGTCATGTCTTATACTACTGTTGTTGTATTGTTGATAATAATGTTTAGGTCTATTAATACATACTTTGATGCTCTCTCATTTTGAACAGATATCGAGTGTTAAATCTTTTTGGATCACATACTTAGTCATTATATAAAGTACATTTCCCTTTTTCATTATCCTTTTTCAGATTGAAATCTGTCATATCTGATACAGCTTAACTGTACCAGCCATTTTAAGGCTACCATTTGTCTGTTTTATTGTTTTCAACCTTTACTTTGAGCATATGTTTCAGATTTGGAACTCAGATGGGTTTCTTGTAGACATCAGAGATTTGTTTTTGATCCAGTCCACCACTTTTCCTTTTTGTTGTTGAGTTTACATTGTTGTTTAATGAAATCATTGATATTAAAATTTCTCATCATTTTTCTATGTGAATTCTTGGTGTATTGCAGTTTGCCTCTGCTGCTTTGTTCTTCTAGTCTTTTTCTTTGTAATTGGATATCTGCCTCTTTCCTCTTAGTTTCTTTTTGTTTTGAGAGTACGCAAAGGTTTACATCACATCTAGAGTTTTAAGATTTAGTTTCTTATACTGAAAAAAGATCTTGAAGGTTTTTTTTTTTTTTTTTGCTTTTTGGGTCACACCTGGTGATGCACAGGGGTTGCTCTTGGCTCTGCGCTCAGGAACCACTCCTGGCATGCTCAGGGGACCATATGGGATGCTGGGAATTGAACCCGGGTCAGCTGCATGCAAGGCAAATGCCCTACGCACTGTGCTATAGCTCCAGCCCAGATCTTGAGTTTTTTTTAATGTGTTTCCATTATTATTATTCTCTTTCCTATGTTTTTATAGATATTCTGCTACTTCCAAGTAATTTCCCTTTTTATGAGTTCTTTTTAATATAAGTACCTTTAGTGTTTATTATATGGAAATTAGCGTTAAATGAATTCATGTAGTTTTTAAAAAAAATTCTTGTCTAGGCTCTTTACTCCTTTTTTTTAAATTTTTTTTATTGAGTCACCATGTGGAATCTTTACTCCTTTTTTAAAATAAACATTCATGATATCTCAGCTTGGTAGGATATTCTTTATTGCGACTCTCATGACTACTGCTTTGAAATCTTTGGAACTTTCCTGTCCTCCTCCCTTATGTGTTATAGAACTTTTGTTGTAAAAATCTGTGAACAGACTACAGGAATTTCATTATATGTGATAATTTCTCTTTTCTTTTACTGCTTATAGGATTCTCTCTTTATCTTCGATATTTGTAATATTAATTGTATCTTTCAATGTATTTGAGTATATGTTCCCTTTCAGTTTGGGAAAAATTTTGGTTATTATCTCTTTAAATGATATTTCATCTTTTTCCTCACTCTGCAATTCCTGCGATAGGTGTTGTTTCTATTGATGTTGATTTACTAATATCTTGTGTTCTTTTCTGTTTCAAAAATTTTTCTACCTTCTCTCTCCTTTCTCCTTTCCTCCTATTTTCTTCCTCTTCTTCCCTCCGCCTCTTTAAATTTCTTTTCTTAGTTTCTAATTTCTAATTCCCCTTCTCCTCTGCTTCCTCTTTTTGTTCCTCTTCTTCCATTCTTTCATTATTCTTCTTTCCTCTTTTTCTTTCCTATCCTTCTCTCCTACTCTTTCTTCTCTCCTCCTTATTCCCAGTTTTTTCCTTTAATATATTGTTCCCACTGGACTGGAGCAATAGCACAGCAGGTAGGGCGTTTGCCTTGCACGCAGCCGAAACTGGGTTCAATTCCTCCATCCCTCTCGGAGAGCCCGGTAAGCTACCGAGAGTATCCTGCCCGCATGGCAGAGCCTGGCAGGCTACCCAAGGCATATTGTATATGCCAAAAACAGTAACAAGTCTCACAATGAAAACATTACTGGTGCCCACTCGAGCAAATCAATGAATAACAGTACAGTGCAGTGCTACAATGCAGTGCTACTGTTCCCAATATTTTGGCTCACTGGTTTGGTCTTTGATTTCTACACTTTTGCTGTTGAGCCCATCTATTGTACTTTATTATTTTATTATTTAACTCTGTTCCTTCTCTTTGCACTTTTTAAATATATTTTTGTCTCGGGTTTCTCTGTTTATGGATATCTTCATTTCATTGAGCATTATAGAACTACTGCTTTAAAATTTTAAGGTAGTTAAGGTGTTGTATTATGAGTTAATCTTACTCTTTTGTCTTGACCTATCCTGTGGATAACTCTGTTTATCTTAGCATTGGAGCTGCATGTTTAAATGGGCCTTTGTAGTAGGCTCATCTGTGGCTCTGCAGTAACAAATACATGGTAATGGCACTATTACGAAGTCAAGAGGGACTGAATATGCATAGGAGTTTTTAATTGCAAGTCTGGCAATAGCCGTGGCATCAGGTGAGCCAACTGGACTCTAATTGGGATTTCAAGGTAACAAGTGCCTTGTAATAATTGTTGCTCTGAGATTGAGTGGTCCTAGGTGGTTAGAAATATGCAGTTGTTAGTTTTTTGGCTGCCAGTAAGGTGCCATAGTTGCACAGACTTGTGTAGCTGCTGAGGAACCCAGGATGGTGGGTGCTTGAAAGGAGACTGGAGGCTCAGTCCCAGTCATTGTAGAAGCATACACTCAGGTTTGGTCAGATGGTGTCACCTGGAGCTATAATATCACCTGAGATTCAAGATTCTCTTTTTTAAATTTTATTTTTATAAAATTGTTCACAATAATATATTATATTCAATATTTCAACACCAGTTCCACCATCATTACATCTTCCCACCACCATTATATTGAATTTTCCCACCAGCATCCAATCCTACCCCAAAGGCAGATGCTAAATATTTTATTTTGTATTTCTGGTTATGAATAATACACTAAAAATTATCCACAAAGTTTTTCTTAGAGGAAAGTGTGTGAAATTGTCGCATCTCACCTTGGAGCCACTAAGTCTCTGTATAAGAGATCACTAACATGTTGTTACAGGTTGAGCCTTCTGTGCTATTTTAAAAATGGTGTTTTATTATCCCTTAAAATATTTGTTTTTTTATTTATTTTGCTTTTTTGGGTCACACCCAGCGATGCTCAGGGCTTACTCTTGGCTCTGGGCTCAGGAATTACTCCTGGCAGTACTTGGGGGACTATATGGGATGCCAAAGATAGAACCCAGGTCGGCCACGTGCAAGGCAAATACCCTACTTGCTGTACTATCACTGCAGCTTGTATTTTTGATTGAGATCGGTTGCCTTCTACTTTACACTTCATCAAATGTTGTGTGCTACTCTTGGTATATCAGTGGCATAAAGTATGAGATGTCACACAGCTGCTTTTGCAGCTGGGAAGTCCAGGAATTGTAAAATTTTAAATAGGGTGCTAGAGCTGGAGTTAAATTTTTAACTGGATGGTGTTTTGGGGATCTGGGGGCATCTCTGCAGCATGTTGCTCTCTTCCGAGATTTATTTGTGGGTCTCTTGATCATAGCCATTAATGAGCCTATATGGCGCTCAGAGGCAGTTTGTGGGCGTGATTACCAGGTAGATGGAAGCAAAGGGAGATGGGGTGAGGGCATTCCAGACTCCGTGAGAGCCTGGAGGTTTCGGTCACAAAACCCATGTACCTGGGTATTTCAGCAAAGGTCCTCTTTCAAGCTCATTCAAGGCTTTTTGCAGAATGTAGTTCCTTGTAGTTGTAGAATAAAAGTTTAATTTTTTGCTGGCAGGTAGCCAGGGTCACTCTCAGCACTCAAAGACTACTGTTATGACCTTGCCAAGTGGCTGCTTTCTTTCTCATTATGGAAGCTTGCTTCCATACAGGCTAGCCTAAGAGCATTTCCCTCTACTGCTACATCATTTTTTAGCTTATCATCTATTTAGGTCATCCTCTGCCTTCAGGACTCTAGGGTCTTAACTCACTGTTTTTGTAACTGGTGACAAATAGCTCCTACCATTCTCTTTAGCCCTACTTGAGAAAGGGACTCAAGTAGCTCAGTTGCTTCTGGTGTATTTTCCACTTTACACCTCCAGTTAGTCACCCGATGATGGAGTGCTTTCAAAACGTGTTGATTGCACAGTCTTATTTTTGAGTCAGCATCTCCAATATATGCATATTTTTCTTTAAACATATGCATGGGTTATTTAAGCTAAATTACATAAAACATTTTATTCTTCTAAAATAGAAATACTTTTATATAAGTGTATATTAATAATGAAGCAATTTTTAAACAATAAAAATTAGAAAAATTCGGAAGACTTTGGAGCCAGAGGGATAGTACAGTGGGTAGGGCACACCCTTTGAATGTGTCCAACCTAAATTTCATCCCTGGAACCCCACATGAATTACCCTTCAGGAGTGATCTGTGAGCACAGAACCAGGAGAAATCCCCGAGCATTGTCAGGTATGGCCCCCAAAAGTTAAAAAAGTTTTAAGACTTCATGTGAGTGAAGCAAAGGCAAATTTGTTTTTTTTTTCTTTTTGGGTCACACCCAGCGATGCTCAGGGGTTACTCCTGGCTTTGCACTCAGGAATTACTCCTGGCGGTGCTTGGGGGACCATATGGGATGCCGGGGATCGAACCCGGGTCGGCCGCGTGCAAGGCAAACGCCCTACCCGCTGTGCTATCGCTCCGGCCCCCCAGCAAAGGCAAATTTGGAAGAATAATATTTTGTGCTCTTGAAGAAAGAGAAGGGGTAGAGAATTACCCATTTATTGACTTTATGGAAGCAGCTAGCTTCCATGTTAAATTGAATGGGATCAAAAACCAGGGGATAGAGAAAGGGAGAGGAACACTATAAGATCTCTGTAAAAAGAAAAAAGAAAGAGCTAAAAAGATGACTCTAAAGCCCCTTGTTTCTTTTACCTATGAAACACACCTATTCCAAGTCTTCAAGTATTTCAGGTGAATTCAATATTCAGTTAATGAGTAGCAGTCGGCACTTTGAGGAATGGTGGAGAAATGGGAAGACATACTTAAGATTATACATAAAACTATGAAAACATTTTATAAGCATAAATAAAATACATATATAGTTATAAATTAAAACCATCTGAAAGCTAAAGTTTATTGTGTCAATAATTACCTAAGAAGTACTGAAATCAAAGAAGTCTCTTTTTGAAAGAAAATATGTAGACTTGGAATATTACATTACAAACAGTAGGGCATGTGAAAAGCTTATAAAAATTTAAGTAAATATATCATGTTCACTGGGCAGATTAGTTTGATTAGGGTAAAAGATCTATAAGAATAGTTAAGAAATAAGTATGATGGTAGGATTGTACCTGTTCAAAAACAATTCAGTGTTCTGTTCCCTAAACCAAAATGAATAGGGAAGAATACTGGTTGATCTCGCTCATCTATGATATTGAGAGAAACAAAACAAGGGAATAAACAGTATCAGATGATGACAAACTCTTGGTCTTGGATTATAGAAGTGACATTATCAGGCAGTATTGGAAGAAGAGAGGGAAGAAGGAAGAGACAGACTAGAAATGATATAAATAAATCTAAAAAGTCTTGGACACTTTGATGGTGATGTAGGCACATAGTTTTGTGTACCAAAACCATGTGTGAAAACATGATTATAACCATGTTACCTAAACTAGAATAAGAATTAATTTTAAAAATAATTTTAAAAAGTAAAGAATATTTTCAGGTAAGAGTAATATTTGGCTGCAAGTCCGGGAGCAACTGTGTGACTCCTATAATGTTTATAGTGCTCTCAGAAAATAACTGTCCCAGAGAAGTGCAATAGTATAGAAGCATTCACTCTCCTTGATAGTTCTAGTAAAAGTAACTGCCTCCTGCAAGAACTTTTTTTTTTTTTTTTTTTTGCTTTTTGGGTCACACCCAGCGATGCTCAGGGGTTACTCCTGGCTCTGCACTCAGGAATTACTCCTGGCGGTGCTTGGGGGACCATATGGGATGCCGGGGATCGAACCCGGGTCGGCCGCGTGCAAGGCAAACGCCCTACCCGCTGTGCTACCGCTCCGGCCCCTGCAAGAACTTTTTGAAGTGGGAACTAGACCCCAAAGGCAAAGAAGTGAAATATAAGAAACCAGTAAGATTCTTCTCTATCACCCAGAGGCCAAACAAATCTCAGTAATTTCAAGTACTCATTCAGAATGTCGTCAACACTGGTTACTAATTCTTGGTGGAGAGTGATGCATATGCCCATAAAACAACATAGTTACTTTTGAGCTATCATAACTGTCAAATTTTATCCTGGCATAGAAAAAACCAAATTAGGATAAGAAGTGTTCTAACGCATAGAGAATGATTACATCCCCAAAATAGGACAAGTAAGTCCCAATTCTCGTTTATTTATTTATTTATTTATTTATTTGAAACAACATAATATTGATTGAATTAAATCTACTTAGATGTGAGGGGAGAGAAAGAGAAATACACGTTCATGAGAGAGCACGGGCTTCTCCAGTGTGGAAAAATGCAAGCAACAGTACGTGTTCCAGGGAAAACATGGGCTTGAGTAAGCAAGCCTCTCCTCATCTCCTTTAAATATAAAGGCCAAAACATGACACTTTGGGGAAAAAAAACTTTACTCAATCAAAGCCAAGTATCGTCTCTTGAAGCTATTGATCTACAGCTGTTTCACAGAGAGAGAGAGAGTTCAGGCAGAGGTTTACCAATGACTGGAGATGGAATCTGTCGCCACGGTTTGAATCCTAGAAGGTAAAGGCAGAGTTCCAGTAGTGTTGAAAGACACTAATGGGGACCATTCTTGATGCCATTTACCTTATTTTGGACATCTCACAAACACTGAGGGATCTTCTTATAGATCTCTTGTTGTATTTGGTTGTATCTGGTTGTATTTCTCTGGTTGAAGGACTCTTAGGTATTGCAGGCTGTTTGGGCTGAAATATGCAGAATCTGAAAGTGTCTTCAAGTTGCAGTCACCTATTCGTATTGGAAAATTTTTTTAGATTTTATTTTAGTCACTATAGTTTGCATTACTGTTAATGATAGGGTTTCATGCAACATTCAACACTGCACCCTTCGCCTGCATGTCTGCTTCTCTCCACCACTGACCCCCTCTGACCTCCACTCTACCTCATCTATGCCATCTCCCTGCCGTGGTAAACTTAGTTCTGTAGAGCAGCTCACAGATTTTGTTGCTTTGGGTCATTTGCTATTCCTTGTTTCTTTTTATCCCACTTATTAGAGAGATGATTTTATCTCTCTTTCTCTCCTTCTGGTGACTTCACTCAGCTTGATATCCTTCACTTCCATCTATTTAGTGGCAAATTGCATGAGTAGTATTATGTTGTGTCTCTGTATCATAGCTTCTTTATCTAGTCATGAGTTTTTGGACACTTGGGTTCCTTCCAGATTTTGATTATCTTAAGTAGTGCTGCGAAGAATCTATGAACACAGATGTCTGAGGCTGGAGAGACAGTGGGTTAGGGTGCTTGCCTTACGTGCAGCCAAACTGGTCTTAATCCCCAATATCGCATATAGTCTCCTGAGCACTGTCAGAACAAGGAGTAACCCTTAAGAATTTTTGTGGGGTGGCCTAAAAATATACAGATGTATTTTCTGAATAGAGTTTAGGAATAGATTCTCAGAAGTGGGATTGCTGAGTCATATGGTCATGGCTAAATTCTTAAATTTTGAGAAGTGTACCTGTTGTTATCCGAAAGATGACATTTCCACCAACATCCAGGCTAACCCTAGTGGATTTTGTTCTTTTTGGTGTGAGGTAATAATCTCATTTTAATTTGCATTTCCTGATTGCCACTGATGCAGTGCATCAAATATTCCCTTGATTATCTGTGTCTTCCTTGAGGAATTTCTAGTCATCTTTCCTCCCGATTTTTGGATGGAGTTAATTTTTTCCTTCTTACATTTCGCATATGCTTTTAATATATCCTGCATATTTACCCTTTATCAGATGAGTGGTGCCTTTTTATTCTGGTAAAAATGCAGCACAAAGATTCAATATCATAATGAGTTCTTCCGTTTTTTTTCAATATAATTTATGGATTTGGGTCTGATACCAAGGTTATTAATACACTTTGAATTGACTTTTATGCATAGTATGAGTTGGAGATTTGAGTTAATATATTTTTTTACATGTGGCTGATCAATTTTCTCAAGAACATTTATTGAAGAGGCTTTACTTTTTTTTTTTTCTTCCCAACATTTATTTATTTATTTATTTATTTTTTTTTATAATTTATTTATTTTTAATTAGAGAATCACCGTGAGGGTACAGTTACAGATTTATACACTTTTGTGCTTATACTTCCCTCATACAAAGTTCGGGAACCCATCCCTTCACCAGTGCCCATTCTCCACCACCCGTAAACCCGGCGTCCCTCCCACCCTCCCCACTCCCATCTCCCCCCCACCCCACCCTGCCACTGTGGCAGGGCATTCCCTTCTGTTCTCTCTCTCTAATTAGCTGTTGTGGTTTGCAATAAAGGTGTTGAGTGGTCGCTGTGTTCAGTCTCTAGCCCTCATTCAGCCCGCAACTCCCTTCCCCCACATGGCCTTCAACTACAATGTAGTTGGTGATCGCTTCTCTGAGTTGCCCTTTCCCCGGAACGTGAGGCCAGCCGTGAAGCCATGGGGTCAACCTCCTGGTACTTATTTCTACGGTTCTTGGGTATTAGTCTCCCACTCTGATATTCTATATACCATAGATGAGTGCAATCTTTCTATGTCTGTCTCTCTCTTTCTGACTCATTTCACTCAGCATGAAACTTTTCATGCCCATCCACTTAACTACAAAATTCTTGACTTCCTTTTTTCTAACAGCTGCATAGTATTCCATTGTATAGATGTACCAAAGTTTCCTCAACCAGTCATCCGTTTTGGGGCATTCGGGTTTTTTCCAGATTCTGGCTATTGTAAACAGTGCTGCGATGAACATACATGTGCAGATGTTGTTTCGATTGTACTTTTTTGATTCTCTGGGATATATTCCCAGCAGTGGTATTGCTGGGTCAAATGGGAGCTCAACCTCTAGTTTTCTGAGAATCGTCCATACTGTTTTCCAAAAGGGCTGAACTAGCCGGCATTCCCACCAGCAGTGTAGAAGGGTCCCTTTCTCCCCACATCCTCTCCAACAGCGGTTGCTTTTGTTCTTTTGGATGTGTGCCAGTCTCTGTGGTGTGAGGTGGTATCTCATGGTTGTTTTGATCTGCATCTCTCTGATGATTAGTGATGCAGAGCACTTTTTCATGTGCCTTTTGGCCATTCGTATTGAAGAGGCTTTACTTACTCCACTCTCAGAACCTGTTTTGGAAATTGGTCCATAAGATTACCTATGGCTCTATCTCTAGGCTCTCATTTCTGTTCCATAGTTCTCAGAATATTGGTATTTAAAAAATTAATATGCTTTTCCATGAAATGGATAGGACGTGAAATCTAAAAGGTTTTAATTCTTTCGTTCATCAGGCCCAGTTATAGATTATCTTTAAAACAAAGGTTATTTGTTCTTTTTTCATGTAACTAAAGAAGCTCCAGTGAAGTATACATCTAGCTGTATGGGATAGTCATACAGTTGACTCTATGATAGCCAAAGATCATGTGGGATAAGTTCTTGAATGCTGAGAGTGCTGTGCATAATCTTGCTATTCCATTATTGTTTCCTAATGTAAAAACAGGTGTTGTATTAATGTTATGAAGGGTTAGACTTTTGGAGACTGATATAGATGCTGATTAGACACTCCCTCCTCTTCCTTCCTGAAGTTGATTCAGGCTGTCATTCCCACTTCATCTACCAACTTGCTGCATTTCTTTTCTATTATAGTTGGATTGTTCTATGGTATCCATTATTACATAGTCTGAATTACTTTTTAATATTGGATGTTAGGACTCTTTGTTCCTCAGAAGATCTGTGGCTTCTTTGAATAGCTTTGCCATTTCACTGACATTCCTCCATACCTTTCAGTTCTGAAGGAGGTTATCACTTTAACTGAGTATAGTAGATTTTTCATAGTATTAGTTTGATGAAACATGCTTTCTTATTGATCACTTTACTTTATTTCTCTAAAAAAAGGCATATTCAGTGTTATACAAAACTTCTTCATATATATCAAAAGAAATATTACTTAAATTTTTATATGCTTAAGATTCTAAATGCCACACACAAAATAGATTGTTACTGTTATATGCTTTTGAATAAAAGAAATCTCATACTACTTCTTTGACCTCAAAGAATATGACATTTCTTTTATTACTGCACTGATTATTAGAATAAGTTTTCATCCACTGACTTTAGCTTGTTGTCTTAATTTTTTTACTATAATTTTTAACCATATATTTAGCTGCTTGGTTTCATTTATATTTTTTATTATCATTGTAGTAATATGGTTTACACTAGTGCAGTTTATGATTTTGATTAAAAAGTTGATGTAATACTACTACTGCCATCACCAAAGTGCCCCAAATTCTCCCCTTCTGTCACTAGATAATTTCTGATCCACTCGCTATCTGGTCCTTCACCCAATTCAGCTATAAGATTCTTGTCAGAATCTTAGGGTTTATTTTTATTGACTGCTTACAATAATATTTAGTTTTAGAATAGATAAAAGAAGAGTCTTAATAATTAAGAGCTGTGCACCATTAATCATATAAAAATTTAGGAATAGTCACTCAAAGTGTTTTGAAAGAATTTTATTTATATTATTGATTTATTTTTGAAATTTAGAGTAGGATGCCTTTTTAATTTTTTAAAAATCATTTTTATTCAGGTAGTGGTATTTACAGTATTGTTACAGTATTGTTACTCTTACTTTATATGCACACATCATTCCAACACCACACCCACCACTGATGTCCCAAGGAAAAACCCCAACCCACACCATGTAAACTCAGTTCTATGGAAAAAAAACCCTTCAGTACTGATGGCTTTGACTATCTGTTGTTCCAATACTGTGTTTCTTTTTTTATCTAATATTTGGGGTTAGGAATCTCTTTCTTTTGTTTATTGTGTAAATAATGACACAATAAAATAGATAAGTAGAGACAAATTTTTGAAATTATAAGAAATTTTATATCAATGATGAATTGATAAAGTAAATGTTGTTTTCAAAACTAACTTTTCAAATAGAACTGTAGCACTGTCACCCCATTGTTCATCAGTTTGCTCAAGCGGGCACCAGTAATGTCTCCATTGTGAGACTCGTTGCTGTTTTTGTGTTTTTGGCATATTGAATATGCCACGGGTAGCTTGCCAGGCTCTGCCGTGAGGATGGGATACTCTCAGTAGCTTGCTAGGCTCTCCGAGAGGGACGGAGGAATCGAAGCAAACACCTTACCTGCTGTGCTATGGCTCTGGCCCAACTTTTCTTTTTTTTTTTTAATTTTTAATTAGTGAATCACCGTGAGTGTACAGTTACAGATTTATACATTTTTGTGCTCATGTTTCCCCCATACAAAGTTCGAGAACCCATCCCTTCACCAGTGCCCATTCTCCACCACCAGTAAACCCAGCATCCCTCCCACCCTCCCCAGTCCCGTCTCCCCCAACCCCAAACTGCCACTATGGCAGGGTATTCCCTTTCGTTCTCTCTCTCTGATTAGGTGTTGTGGTTTGCAATAAAGGTGTTGAGCGACCATTGCGTTCAGTCTCTAGTCTACATTCGGCACACGTCACCCCTCCCCCGCCTGAGCTCCGACCACATTTTACTTGGTGTTCCCTTCTCTGAGTTGCCCAGAATGAGAGACCAGCCTCCAAGCCATGGAGTCAACCTCCTAGTACTTATTTCTACTATTCTTGGATGTTAGTCTCCTACTCTGTTATTCTATATTCCACAGATGAGTGCAATATTTCTATGTCTGTCTCTCTCTTTCTGACTCATTTCACTTAGCATGATACTTTCCATGCTGATCCACTTATATAGAAAGTTCATGACTTCATTTTTTCTAACAGCTGCATAGTATTCCATTGTATAGATGTACCAAAGTTTCTTCAACCAGTCATCTGTTCTAGGGCACTTGGGTTTTTTCCAGATTCTGGCTATTGTAAACAGTGCTGCGATGAACATATAAGTGCAGATGTCATTTCGACTATACTTTTTTGCTCCTCTGGGATATATTCCCAGCAGTGGTATTGCTGGGTCAAATGGGAGCTCAACCTCTAGTTTTTTGAGAATCGTCCATATTGTTTTCCAAAAGGGCTGAACTAGTCGGCATTCCCACCAGCAGTGTAGAAAGGTCCCTTTCTCCCCACATCCTCTCCAACAGTGGTTGCTTTTGTTCTTTTGGATGTGTGCTAGTCTCTGTGGTGTGAGGTGGTATCTCATGGTTGTTTTGATCTGCATCTCTCTGATGATTAATGATGCAGAGCACTTTTTCATGTGCCTTTTTGGCCCAACTTTTCTAATAGATATATAAATTTAAAAATAGTACTAAGAAAAATTCTGTGTTAATGCTTTTTAAGATTTACATGCAATAGATATATCCTGCAAATGTAAAATTTAGTAGGAGGAAGAGAGGTAGGAAAAATTTAAGGGGAGAATCAGAATGGGCCTATATGAGTATAAAAGTGTGTTTTACCCTAAGAAAGGTTGTATGTTAGAAAATATTATAATTACTCTTAGGTCAGCATTAATAAGTAAAAAATTGTAAAAAAATTCTCCGTGGATGTAAAAAACCCCACCTGATTAGATATATAACATTTGATATAAATGAAATGTTAATTTATTATTTTAAATGTATAAAATCCCTTAGCAGGATAGGAGTAAACAAACCTTTATTAATCTAGCACAGGGCAATCTTATGCACCATGAGTGAGTGCTATATTCACCATCAAGTGCTGAGGGGTTTGTCTTGTCTTTTTAAAAAGGCTCCTTTTTTTTTCAATTTTATTGAATCATCCTGAGATAGTTACAAACTTTCATGTTTGGGTTATAATCACACAATGATCAAGCACCTATCCCTCTACCAGAGCACATTCCCCACCACCAATATCCTTCATATACCCCCTTTTCTCACCCTCTTCCTGCTTCCATGGCAGACAATATTCCCCATACTCTCTCTCTACTTTTGGGCATTATGGCTTGCAACACAGACACTGAGAGGTTATCATGTTTGGTCCATTATCTACTTTTGGCACATTTCTACCATCCTGACTGATTCCTCCAGCCATCATTTTCTCAGTTATCCCTTCTCTATTCCTTCTACCTTCTCTCCTCCGCTCATGAAGTAGGCTTCCAGCTATGGGGCAATCCTCCTGGCCCTTGTATCTACTGTCCTTAGGTATCAGCCTCATGTGATGTTATTCTGTACTCCACAAATGAGTGCAGTCCTTCTATGTCTGTCCCTCTCTTTCTGACTCATTTCACTTAGCATGATACTCTCCATGTCTATCCATTTATAAGCAAAATTCATGACTTCATCTCTCCTAATAGCTGCGTAGTATTCCATTGTGTAGGTGTACCAAAGTTTCTTTAACCAGTCATCTGTTTTAGGGCACTTGGGTTGTTTCCAGACTTTGGCTATTGTGAACAGTGCTGCAATGAATATATACGTACAAATGTCATTTCTACTGTGTTTTTTTGCTTCTGGCTGATTGAGTCTCATTTGTAGATCTGCTGTACATCTTGTGGACTTTCCTCTTTGTGTAAGTTACTTTTTTGATCTTTCTGCTTTCAATATTCTGTTTCTGTGTTTGGATTTTGTCATGAGGAGTTTTCCTAATTGGCTCTATATTTGCTCAGACCCTTTGGTCCTCTGGTATCTCTGCCTATATTCCTTAACTCTGAGAATTATCTATGATTTCTTTAACTATTATTTCTTCATCTAATTTGCCTTCAGTGACTATGATGATTCTTACACTATTCCTCTTGAACTCATTCCATAGTTCTCTGATATGCTGTTCATTTCTTTTCAGACTATTTTCCACCTTCTGTGTTTTCTAATGGCTTCCTCCATCTTACCCTGAAACTCTTTTATCTTTTATTCCTCCACTACTGTTAATTTTGTTAACTTACTGCTCAGAGTTTCTATTTTTTTTTTTGTATCACCTACCATACTTTTCGTTTCTGCTTGTATTTTTTCACTTCAACTCTCATACTTGTTCTGTACTGACTACCTGTGCAATTACTTCTTTGAGCTCAATAACATTCTCACTATGGCATCACTAGAGTCGTTGTAATAGGATTTACTGAGCTGGTTGGTGTTGGTTGAGCCCCTGTGTTATTAGGCCTAAGGAGTTCCTCAATCTATTAAAGATAAACATGTAAGGTAATATACTTTTGCTAATATAATAAATGCAATTGAGGAAGCAATCATGAAGCACCTATACAGAAACAGAACAGAGGGCCAGAGAAATGGATCAAAATGTAGATTGCGAGTTTTGAATGTGGAATCCCTAGCACAACACGGTAGCCCAAGTATTGCCACGCGTTGCCTCTGAGCACCTGCTGGTATATTCCTTTCAACGGAAATAAATAGAAGTTAACATTGTATTGAAGCTCAAAAGAGAACACTAGAAAGAGGTGATGACTGAGTAAGATTTTTAAGGGCAAATAGGAATTAGGCAAAAAGGTGTAAATTTTCTTACTCTTTCCTACAGATAACTAACCTACTTCTATTTCTCAAACATTGTGTTCACTTTTTTATCCTTTGTGCACCAGATCATTACTTCCTATACATTCAGAACTCCCTGATTATTTAGTTCATTAACATCTTCTCAAATCAAGAAGCTCTTATGACCTGAATGTAATTTGGAAATTCTCAATATGTTTACATTGTACTAAACTGTAGCTGTATTCAGAAATTTTTTTCTTGAAAGTGCTATAACATTTAAGTCTCTGAGATATTTTATTTTTGCTATATTTCAAGTATATGAAAAGACTTAAAATGGCATAATAATATTTTTGGAATTAAAATTCATCATATATTGCTTCAGAAAAATAATCTATAAAATTTAACTATAATAAAGAGGTCCAACAGTCTGTCTCTTCAATATGACTCTATTTACTTTTATTAGTAAAAGTTTCAATCCATTTCATAATCAACTGTTTTGAAGCATAAGAAAATAAAGTAAACTTTATTTTCTTTTTTCCTGTTTTTCTTTTTTGCAGTGATAAGGAGGGATGTCAGATCTCACATATACAGGGTAATCTTGTGATTTAGTTTAAAAAAGTTATATGATTCCTATATTGTAAGAAAGGCATAATGTGTTATTTTATATAACATAGCAATATCCTTGCATTATTATATATTAATAAAATATCTAACACAGCTAGTCCTGGTACATTTTTCTCATTCATAGGTAGAGTCATATTGAAGAGACAGACTGTTGGACCTCTCTATTATAGTTAAATTTTATAGATTATTTTTCTGAAGCAACAGAAAAACTTGAAGAAACTTTTACTAATTCATTTTGAAATATCTTGCTTACGTATCCATCTCTTGTATATCTTAAGATTGAAATTTCAGGTCTGGAGAGATGTTACAGTGGTTAAAATGCATTTGGCTACCCCTGATTTGGTCCCAGCACCATACAGTCCCCATGCACAAAAACAGGGAATTGCGTCCAGGCCCGACTCATATTGCTGGGTATTGCCCAAACAAACCTCCAGACTAAAGATCAAGATTTAGGTTAAATTACATCTTGAATTTAACGTTACAAAGAGAATAACTGTCCTATCTTAAAAAAAACTGCATTTTGAACTTTAAGCATAATAGTTCAAGTGCATATTTTTAAAATATATACTCCATAAAAGAATTCTCAATTATTTTCTCCTAAACTTTTAAAAGTCTTTTGTTTTACACTGTTCTCATTGTACAATATGACACTTAGCTTTGTTATTTAAAAATAGATAAAAGTTGTTTGTTTTAAAATTTTAATGATTTTGCATTCAAATTATGGAAATTCTCCTCTAGGGACAGCTTTATTTGGATTGTATGTGATTTTATTTTATTTCTTAAGGCTATGATTAAAAGCTTCATGGATGTCTACCAACTTGCAAGCAATCGAATCACTACATTAGAGAAAGAAATGACATCGCATCGAAATCATATTGCTACCTTGAAATCAGAACTTCACACGGCTTGTTTACGGGAAAATGAAAGTTTACAATCAGTAAGTTCCACATTATAGTTTTCTTCTTCGAATTTTGGGTCACATTTACATTCATTTTTTTTTTACTTCTGAGATCATATGCCAATATATATAGTGTAGGGTAAAGATCAATCAGGCAACATAAAATTACTAATGTGGAGAACATTTTGAAGGAAGAAAAGCAATTAATTTTTCCATTGTATCATGTATAAAGATATGCATATTGTTATCAATGCTAAAACACTACATCAAGATTCCTTTGTGTTTGGCAGCGCAGCTTGACAGTTGGATTTGGCAGTATGCATAGTTAAAGCTTGCAACTGTCTGAAGATTCAGTGTGTCCCATTAAGACAGAATATTATTAATTATGCGTATAACCAAAATGGTAATTAGAACATGTGATTATTCTCTGTAGAAAACTAGACTTATCCATAATACATGCCTAACTAAAGATGCATGTTGTGATTCATCTATATGATTAAAATTCAGTTGCAGCATTCATTTTATGTCCTAAAATTGTAGCCCATGATGAAATTTGGGCTCACTTAAGACTAAACAAATTTTTCTACATTTGAAATATGTGTTTGGGGAATAGAAAAATGAATATATTTGTGATTATAGAGGAATAAAATTAATATTAAATTTTTTCCTTGAAAGGCTGATCTGTCAACAAAGAGTTTCAGATGATTACCAATACTTACAATGTCTTTTTTAATTTTTGGTTAGATTATAATGGATTATGGTGACATATGAGGAAAATCAGTATTATTTTGTCATTTAATTGTTAACCTATGGGGTCAGCAAATGGGTTATTAAACTGAAAACAAACAAACAAAAAAACAAAGAATTAGCCTTAAAGCAAACAGATGTATAACTAAATCTTGTTTCTTCAGCTCTTGCAAATCTTAGCTCAAGTGTCAGCTTCCCAATTAAGCCTTTATGTCTGTAGTATTTTAAAATTGTAACCACAAAATGTAAATTGCTACAGTCGCTATGGAAAATGTCCTAAAGAGTCCTTTAAAAATGAAAATCCATTTGATCCAGAGTAGACATTTACCCAGTGAATAGAAAAACACAAATTCAAAAGGATATGTCTTGCCTCATAGTCACAAAAGCTTTTTCACAATAGCTTAAACGTAGAATCAGCCTAAATGCCCCTCAACAGATGACTGGATAAAGAAGCTATGGTATGTATGTGCAATGGAATGCTACTTTACCCTCAAAAAATAGGGGAAATAGTGTCTTAATGGGAAATGGATAGAACTTGAGGTGATTGTGCTTAAGTGAAATAAGTAAAGAAGTAAAAGGAAATTAACAGATGGTTTCACTCATATATAAAATATAAATTACAACAGCAAGATAACTTGCAATAAAAAGTCAAAGTTATCTTCTAGATTTCATAAAAGATATACTGATTATCAGAGGAAAAGGAGGAATAGAGTTAAGAGGTCTCTTTGGTAAAAGGATGGTGTTGGAAGTTTAGCAATAAACCTGAGAAGAATTATATACATACAGAGGTGAGAAGCCATACCCTTGAAATTATGTAGTATTATTTCTTGAGAAAGTTGGAACCACTTACACTCTCCCCTCTCATCTCTTACAAACTATCCCATCTTACCACTTTTTGCCTGACTTCCAACTTTGTAGCCTTATTTATTTTTTTTTAACAATAGCACTCTGTCATTTAGTGACTTGAAGCGTATCTTATTTGTTTGACAGTAGTCTGTTTACACTACTGTTTGTGGGATATGAATGCCTTAAAAATAAAATAAGAAATTGGGGTGTTTATTTCACTACTGTGAAGTCACTCTGGTGCTAAGAGTGGCTAGGCCCTCTCTAGGTGCTCAGCAAATGTTTAATGAATGAAAAATACTAGCAAATTATTTAATAAATAAACAAAGCAGTCTTTTGATTCTCGAGATGTGGATTCAGGTAAGCTATATTGGGTATTTATTTTGGTTTTGATTTTTGGGTGATTCCTGGCAGTGTTCTGATACCATATGTGGTGCTGGGGATTTAACCTGGGTCTCCCACATGCCAGTATGCACTCCAGCTGGTTTAGCTGTTTTCCAACTCAAGCTCATTTTTTGAAATGATTCCTTAAATTTCTTAGAAAGTGATAACTTTTTCTCTAAGAGAAAGTGAACTTGAGCTAATATTAAAGAATGTTATTAGAATAGATGTTATTTAGGGGGGAAAGTCTCTATATATCAGAAGACTAGACAAAATATTGAGAAAGACCAGGGTGACTGTAATAAAGAGAGAGAATACAAGGATGTTCTTAATAAGATAGTCTAAAGAGAAGGGTAAAGATCAGAACTGGTTGACTTATTTTAAGAATAAAGGAAAGTCATTGGCAAACCTTTTCATAGTGACATGCTCAAATTTGCTTTCTTGTAAATAAAAGTTTAACTGTCGTATGAAAAAATAATCATGTGAAGAACATGAGAAGGAGGTATGTTGGAACAGTTTCTAAGTTCTACACTTTCGAAATGGATCAGTGATCTCCTTTACTGAGAAATAGGAGGACATTAAGGCTGTTGTGAATTTAGTTTTGAGTATGTTGAATTTGAGGTTCCCTTGAGATACCTAACTATATATTAAAAGGCTTTTTGATATGGAATTTAAGAATTATGTCTTTGTGAAGATTTTAAATTTATTGTCTTAGAGTGTGGACTAAAAGCTGTTAGCAAAAGTGATATAATTTAAGGAAAATTTATAGAATAAGAAAACAAAAGGCCTACGAATGAAACTTGAGAAACTCTAACATACAATATAGGAGTAGAAGAAGATAGGATTATAAAGGAACAGGCAAAAAGATAAGACGTAAGTCCTATAGCATGAGCATTGAGTATTTCAGTTGGGGTCAGATGCTGCTGAGACTCAGATACAATGCACAGTGAAAATGACTGAGCAAGACTCTTTCAGCAAGAGGTGGATAAATAGTTGGCAAAAAAGGGTAAATTTGAATCACTCTCTCAAGGTTTTAGCTTGAAGTGTGAGCCCTGGGAGTAAATTGCTCAAAGGATGGGGGTGTCCTGTTTTAAGATGCATTGGGTTGGACAGGCTTTCTGTCTTTTTAAAATATAGTCTAGTTTGACCCTGTTTGCTTAACTGTTCATTTGATATTATCTACTATCACTTTTTCAACTCTTTCTTTTGACTACTGTTTGCATGGTGTGTCTTTTTGATTTTTTTTATTTTAACTTAACTATCTATGCTTGACATTTATTGACATTTCTTATGTTTATTCTAACAGTGCTAAGACATTATATCTTCCCTTGTGTATTATTCTTATAGCAAAAGAAACAGATACAGAACAAAATTTTTTAAAAGTAGGCAAAATAAAGTCTATGGTTGCACATGTGGGGAAAGAGTTAATTACCATTAACAATGTGAGGAGATTTTGAAAAAAATGTTTGTTGTACTTTTGAAGAATGGATATAAATTTTATATTTATTAAGATGGAAAAATAATAAGTGCTTTTGTTTTGAGAAAAAAGCTATGCATGTTTAATGAATTAAATTAGATATATTTGTGAAATAGAAAACTTATTGTTACTTTAGTAACATAAGTTTTGTCTTCCCTTTCAGTTAAAGATAACCACTTCACTTAGCCTAAGCCCACTGAAGTTTAAGACCACTTGCAGCAGTCACTCCAAACTCAACCTTTGTGTTTCTAGTTCATCCTTGTACCACATAAACTCTGATTTTTACTATGTAATTCTGCCTCTTTCCATTTCACTATTGATGTTTTTGTGTGGTTTCTCATATGTGTGTGTGTGTGTGTATTGGCCATTCTCTAAACATTTGCTCAGTCCTCAGATGTACTGTCTTATTCAGAACCTGCTCCATAGCTATCACTCCCAAAGATCCCTTATAAAAAGGCTTTAGGGTTCAGTAAGCCTGTGTATACATTTTGGATGTTATTAATTGTACCAATATTACACTAAACCCCATAATTTTAAGCATACATGTAGATGAAAATTCTCCATTGAGGGTTGTTATGAGGAATCAAGACACAGTATCTAGAATAGTAGGTGCTCAGTTAACATCAATTTTCATTTTTTAAATTATTTTTATTTATTTTATTTTTTTAAATTTTATTGAATCACCATGTGGAAAGTTACAAAGTTCTCAGGCTTATGTCTCAGTTATACAATATTCAGATACCCATCCCTTCACCAGTGCCCATATTCCACCACCAAAAACCCCAGTATACCTCCCACCCCTGTCCCCCCACCCCCACCTGCGTAAACTGATGAATTTAACTTCATTTTCTCTTTACCTTGATTACATTCCATATTTCAACACAAAATTCATTATTGTTCTTGTAGTTTTCCCCCAAGAAAGACAGCCCTACTACCAAGGAAGCATTTGATAATTAGTTTTCCATTGCTTAGAATGAAGAGATATGAAGTCCCACTGTTCCAAGTACATAACTAATTTTTTTTCCTTTTTCTTTTTTTTTTCTTCCCCCTTCCCGAGCCTCATGGTATGGTGGACGCCACACCACGTTTCTCCCCAAAAATGGGAAACAACCGGAAAAGAGGGATATTTCCTCTCCTTGGCCCACGTGGGGCTATGGCTTAGTTCACAGTCTAGAGAAATGGCTGCTACTTTGATTACCTTCAATATTTCAACAAAAAACTCACTGTTATTGTTTGGAGTTTCCCCCCAAAGTCAGACCTGCTAAAAAGGAACCATTTCACGTTGCTGACAATTGAGAGACGCAGCGGCCGTGCGCAGTTTTGGATTTCTGTATAAAGTCCAGGGAAAATTCTGTCAGAAATTGCATAGCCCAGCTCACAGTCCCAATGCATTGCTGTAAGAAGCTGCTCTGGGTGCCAAAAATGGGTTAGAAGACCTCTGGAATCAAAGTCTTTAGGAGCAGAGGGTCCGTTTCGTGCTCAGCAGTTCTGGATCTTATCTGGGCCGAGGGCGTGCTGGTAATGCCCACTTCCCATGATTGCCCATGAGCCACAAAACTGCAAAAACTGTACCTCTGAGTTAGGAGTGTTAGAAGGTGGCTCTCGCCACGTGGTGGATATTGTTGCTGCTGCTATTTTCCATGCAGAAAAACAGGGTGGAGAGGAAAAATCCAGTGCAGAGCAGAGTTGTAGCCCAGCTCACAGTCCTAATGCATTGCTGTAAGAAGCCGCTGTGGGTGCCAAAATGGGTTAGAAGACCTCCGGAATCAAAGTCTTTAGGAGCAGAGGGTCACATCAATTTTCTTATGTACAATTTCACTGATATTTCAGTTACTCATACGTAAAGCAACTACACATAGTTTTAGGAAACATATGTAACTAAGGCAATCTTTCTATGGGTAGGCCAAAAAAAATAAGAAGACCCCACAAAACACCTAAGTAATTTTTCAGTCACTGCTTTAGCCTACACCAAGTACAGTATAATGTTAATTAATCTTATCACCTACTTAGTGAACTTATTGATTAGTAATAGTAAATATAGGGTATTGCTGGATGGGAATAAAATTATTCATTATTAATCAAAACCTGAATTTGTCAAGCTGTTCTAATGCATAGAAAGACATTGGTCATATGGTAAACATGAACAGTCTCCACTTTAGAAAACACTTTTGGTGACAGTTTCTTTTTTGTCTTCAGTAACATATAATAATAATGCTGGGGTTCATCTAAGAGAGTTCTCATCAATTGTACACTTGCCAGTACCTTAACATTTTCAGTATGTTGTTCTTTGACCCATTAACTTAGGGCTGCTCTAGAGCTTTTATCTTGAGTAATAGTAACCAGAAAGGGCTTTGCGTAAAGAGCTTTTGAGTCCCATACAGCCCAATAGAGAACAGTACAGCAGTCAGAACCAATTACTTGTGGGTGTTTGGAGACCGACACACTCACAGCTGTGGAGAAACACATGATATTTCAATCTGTGAAACATAGAATGCCAAACTCAAATACTTTTCTGTGAGTTATGATGCTACAAGCTACAGTATTGATTTGCCTCATTTCCATTAGATGTTCAAGCAGTATGTTTTTAATTCTGTAGTACTTTATTTATGAGAAAATAACAAATTACTAATCAGAAAAGCATTCCTGTTAGTATCTTTGCAGGAGAGATATCTGCATCATTGTTCAAAGTATGTCAGATGTGATAGTTCTAAGTGATTTTATATTATCAATAATGGTGAAAGGCTTAGATATTTTGGTTCCTCAAGATAAATTTAAAAAAATAATAAGCTCTGTTCTCTTAAGTTCTCATATAACATTTTGTCATATTTTTAAATTATATTTTCCTAAGAGGAAGGATTATTTGTTAATATTGTGTGGATAAAGCAAGCAACTGAATTTAATTACTTACTCTAGGTAAATTGTTTTCACAAACTAGTTTTTCTAACACTTTATCTCAGTTGATTCATGATGTTTATTATTAAGATTTTAACCCTTCAAGAAAATAATTTTAATAATGCATTACCCATAACTTAGTTCATTGAGAGAATCTATACAGTACATTTTAGTAGTATAAATGCAGATTCTGGAGATTTGCTCCCAGGTTTTCAGCTAGAACAAACACAATCAGAGTAGCTCCCAAGGCCTGATTCCCTGTCTAAGGAATGATACAGCCATGTGAGTTAAAACAAATCTCTGCCAGCAGAGTACAAGTATTGTGGAGAATATAACTATTATATAAGCAACTAGAAAATGGCAGATGTCTTTGACAACTGTATGGGCAAACATCTGCACACTTTCTGTATGGCTTATTTTTCCAAATTTCATAATTTCTAGTTAGTCTCAAAATTCACCAACATTTGATGCCACAACAATACTCATTTTTTCCTTTTGCTAAAAACTGCCCCATTTTCATGGTTCATTAAATTCTCCCATTTTTGTCATGAACTCCAGGTGAGACCGTAGAAAATTAACAGAGCTAAAAGAGGGAAAAATACAGTATCAAAAAGCAGCCCAGTTAACAGGCAAATATTTTCCTTGATCCTTAACACAGATTTTCAAGCTTTGAAAGATAGCTTGTAGTCTAGAATGTAGCTGCTTAAATTTGTTGGTCACAACTCCATGTAGGGTTGCCAAACTGAATGTATGGGTTGTGAACAGTTTCATCATGTTGTTTAAAACTAAATTAAATTTTATTATCAGTAAATGTTTGATTTGCATGCTTATTTTATAAACTTATATACCCGGTGCAGGCAGAGAGTCTCTTGCCCGCACGCCTAGCTGTCTTCCCTGGGGCCCCTCTGAGGGGATGGGCTCCAGCTTCCCTCCCCACACCGAGCAGAGCTCCCGGTGGCCGAAGACCACCGGAACCTAGCTATAGCCATGCTCGAGGCTCCTCTCCACACGTTCGGACAGGCCTCACGCATGAAGGTACCGGCAGAGGAACCCAGGTGTGTGTAATCCCATAAACGGCCAACATCCAGAGACTTAAAAGCAAGCTCCCAGAGGCTTGATATCTTGTAGCTTACTTCTCCCTCTGGGAGAAACCGGCAAGCTTCTGAGAGTTTCCTGCCCACATGGGACAGCCTTGCAAGTTTCCCATGGTGTATTCATATGCTAAATCCAGTAACAAGCTGGATCTCATTCCCTGACCCTGAAAGAGCCTCCAATGTGACATTGACATCATTGGGAGGGCCGAGTCGAGAGAGACTTATAAGATCTCAGGGAAAGGACGAATGGAGAGGTTACTGAGCCCGCTCAAGAAACCGATGATTAACGGGATTTCGTGATCGTCATCGTGATACCTGGTGTTGCATAAAAATATTTTGAGCCAAAAGGGATTGAGAATGGAAAAAATTTCAGAAGCCCTAGTCTAGAAAGTCATACTTTTTTGTGCACAGTTAACAGGGACTGAAGGTTTGTTTTTTATATGTACATACATTTGTATGTATATTATGCATACAAATACATAATACATAATATGTAATTATGCAAATATGTAGGTATAAATAATACATGTATAGCATGACCTGTCTAATGTTATAACACATAAATATTATGCAAATAATTAAAAGGATTGTTTTTTAAATGCACTTACACAGTGCTATGAGAACACATAATTGGGTAACCTTCCTTAGGCTTAGACTAGGATAATGTACATTCAATGAGCCTCATGCATACTTTTTTTTTTCTTTTTTTTTGCTTTTTGGGTCACACCCAGCGATGCTCAGGGGTTACTCCTGGCTTTGCACTCAGGAATTACTCCTGGCGGTGTTTGGAGGACCATATGGGATGCTGGGGATCAAACCCGGGTCGGCTGCGTGCAAGGCAAACACCTTACCCGCTATGCTATCGCTCTGGCCCCACATGCATACTTTTTATAGCTTTAATATGATGCAACTTAAGAGGAACAATTTTCATAATGAATTGTATCTGGATAATTACTATCACTTGTATCATTTGTATCACTTGTCATCCTGTTGCTCATCGATTTGCTCTAGTAGGCTCCAGTAATGTCTCCATTTGTCCCTGTAGCTTGCTAGTGTAGCCCAATGGTGTCTGCTCACTCCAGGAACATGAAGAGCCTCAGACCGTTTGTTCAGGGCCTTGACGAAGAAGTCTGACCATCTCATAGGTGGGTGGCCATGCATTCTTTTGACGTCCCATGGAATCCAGTTGGTAACAGCTCTAGTCCAGCGGTTGTCTCCAAATCGCATTACATGTCCAGCCCATCTGATTGTTGACTCCTTGGCAAACGAGACAGCGTCCCTGATTCTTGATTGTCCATGGAGGTTGGAACTTCGGATTCCTTCTCTCACTTGAATGAAACATGATATTCCAAGCATAGCTCTTTTGATTCGTCTTTGGGAGACCCAAATAGCATTCTTCTCCTGTTTTCATAGGGCTCAGGTCTCTGAGGGGTTATGTTAGTGCAGGAAGAACGGTGGAGTCAAAAAGATGTGCTCGGAGCCGGAGGTTCTTCATCCTCTTTTTTTTTTTTTTTAACCATTCCAACAAAGTCTTTATTTTCTTAACGGCTAGCTTAAATTGTTTACTAAATTGTATTTTGAATCAAATTTCCCATTTTAAAGTAGTTACAATACCTGAACTCCCACAAATGACTTCAAGTAGATGATAGAAACAATACACATATATTAAATCATTTTCAGCTTTTCTCATTTGATATTCAAAGTTTATAAAATGTTCCTATTTTTTTTGGAGACTTGTTATTATTACAAGAAACTCAATATTTTTACTACTAGTGAGATGAGAACTGTCACTGTCATCCCGTTGCTCATTGATTTGTTCGAGCGGGCACCAGTAACATCTCTCATTGTGAGACTTATTGTTACTGTTTTTGGCATATCAAATACGCCACGGGTAGCTTACCAGGCTTTGCTGTGCGGGTGCGATACTCTCAGTAGCTTGCCAGGCCCTCCAAGAGGGGCAGAAGAATCAAACATGGGTTATATACATGAAAGGCAATATATATATATATGTATATATATAATATATATTATATATATCATCGATAGGACATTTGCCTTTCATGTAGCTATATATGTATATATATACCTATATATATATACATATATATATATATATATTTGCTTTTTGGGTCACACCCGGTGATGCACAGGGGTACTCCTGGCTCATGCATTCAGGAATTACTCCCGGCAGTGCTTGGGGGACCATATGGGGATGCTATCTCTCCAGTCTCTCTCTCTCTATATATATATATTTTAATTTTTATTAGTGAATTACTGTGAGGTACAGCTACAAACTTATGAGCATCTTGAACTCTTGCGAAACCTCAGTGAGCTTGGTCACTGTGTGGATATGGTCAATCATGCTGAATCCTTTTCAGAACCTGGCTTGCTCGCATTATAAACTTAGATATAAATTTTATATAAATGTAAAGCTTCTAGTATCTTCCCTTATAGTAATTATATCAATTATTTTTATCATTATCATTAAGGGGTGATATTAGAAGTTTTACATTTATATAAAATTTATATGTAAGTTAATAATATCACTGTATCACTGTCATCACTGTCATCCTGTTATTCATCTATTTACTTGAGCAAGCGCCAGTAACGTCTCCATTCTTCCCATGTTTGAGATTTTAGCAGCCTGTCTTTACTCATCTTTCACAAAGATTGGAAGCTCTTTCAGGGTCAGGGGACCTGAGACCTGTTATTGTTACTGTATTTGGCATATCAAATACACCACAGGGAGCTTGCCTGGCTCTTCCATGTATTCTGTGTAAGGCACTGAGGTTGGAAGGAAGAGGTATAAAACCAAACTTAGGGGTATGAAATGGTGGGTAAATGTAGCTGAACTGCAGAAAAATAACACTGGAGTCAAAATATCATAGAATATCAAGATATAATGTGAGAAAGAATTTATTGACAGTAAGCAAAAATGCCCTATTTTTCTGAAATCTGGGATATGAGCTTAATGATAAAATAGAACAGTTAACTGAGAAGATAATAGTTTTGAACTTGAGCTAAATACACAATTGCCTGAATCTTCCTGAAGCAAAAATTAACAAAATTATAAAAGTTTTTCAAATGCTTGATCATGGTGGAAGAGGTTATATTTTTCTCAGTAAAAGGTGGATCAGGCAGACAAAATAAGTAAACATTATTTTAACATGGTTAACATGCTTTAACCTAATATAGACATAGAAATATTGATTCAACTTATTTTAGAGAACTTAATATATAGACATGAATACATGGAAAGTTTATTATATGTAACCTTTATATTAGATATATTTTTTGCATAAGGATTAATATAATTCACTGCATTTAGAGATTTTTTCAGTAATAAAATATTACAAGGGTGGAGCAGGAATAGCAAGAATGAAATTAAACTGAACATTATAAACTATTAACTTGTAGAAAATATTTATGATAATTTTGTAGTTCATGCTTTTGTTTTTCCTACCAGCTCAAAGAGTTTTAGCAACTTAATGTTTCTGATTTCCTTCTATTATTTTTTTGTGTGAAACTTTATTTAAACACTGTGTTTTACGAAGTTGTTCACAATACAGATGCTTTAGGTATTCAGTATTCCAGCACCAGTCCCACCACCCTGTGTGACAGACAGGGACATTCTGTCAGTGTCCCTAAGTTTCCCACTCCTGCCCACCCAAGTCCCACTCCTTTAGCAGGCACAAAATATATAGTTTACTTTATATTGCTTATTATAACATACATCTCGTAATGGTGATTAGCTAAAGTCACAGCCTGAAGATTTACTGAACTGTTAGGTGTAAGTTGAGCCTTCTGGGTTACTGTTTTCATTCATTGAAGTTAATGGAGTACTACTCAATTTTACCATTTAATATTCTGTGTTTCTACTGGGATATCAGCTCTGTGAAATTTGGGGCTGTTGTGCAGCCACATATGTATCCACATGCTTCAGGAACTTTGGAGCTGGAACAGTCAGCTGCTGGAGTCTCTGTCATCTCTCTGTCACCAGTTGCAAAGCTGGGCCATATATCTGGCAGCAGTGGGAGGTGGATGTGGATGGGTGAGTGCTGGGTCTTTGGCATGGTGGTGACTCCATCTATGCATATCCCACTAAGGCTCCAAAGATTGGGGTCAGGTGGCTGTTGGACCTACCCGTGATAACATAGCTGCTGCCTTGTCTCTGAGATCAGTTGTAAAGCTGGGCCATATCTCTGGCCGTGGCAGGGCCTCCTATTGTTTTATCTTTCTTATTAGATTCAGTTATTTGAGCATTTCAAGTGTGTGACAGATTTTCAGAAATATTAACATCATTATTTGCAAATACCTCAAACTCACTAAAGTTCCTGGACTGACCATGCTATTCAACTATAGCACTTCCCATTTTTTCAAATTCTGTTCTCTACATTTATTTTTCTCAACTGTGTTCCTTAAAGTCTAAGGTCCAACCCTTAATATTTGTTACATTTTTATTCTAACAGTAATATTTATTTATATTTTAAAAAATCTTTAAAACTCTTTTAAAACCAAGATGATCCTTACTTGAGTAAAAACCTAATGATAAAACAATAAAAATTTTAAAAATAAAAAATATTTTTTCCTTTAGATAAGCAAGCATTAATTTTTATTAATATTCAGATAAATAGTATTATGTCCAATTATGAACTTATAAAGTTATGCATATTTCACAGTCAACCATTAACTTTTAAACATATTCCACTTACAAAACTAAATTAAAATTTTTTAAAAAATTTTTATTGAATCACCATGTGGAAAGTTACAAAGTTCTCAGGTTTATGTCTCAGTTATACAATATTCAAACACCCATCCCTTCACCAATGCCCATATTCTACCACCAAAAGCCCCAGTATACCCCCCTCCCCCACCCTCCCACCCCTAACTGTATAACTGATGCATTTCACTTCATTTTCTCTTTACCTTGATTACGTTCCATATTTCAACACAAAACTCACTATTGTTGGAGTTTCCCCCAAGAAAGACTACCAAGGAAGCATTTGATAATTAGTTTTCCATTGCTGAGAATGAAGAGATATGTAGCCCCACTGCTCCAAGTATATAACTCTTTTTTTTCTTTTTTCTTTTCCTTTTTTTTTCTTTTTCCCTCATCCCCCTTCCCGTGCCTCATAGTATGGTGGATGCCACGCCGCGTTTCTCCCTGAAAATGGGAAACAACCGGGAAAGAGGGATATTTCCTCTTTTCGGCTGGCGTGGGGCTGTTGCCTAGTTCACAGTCCAGAGAAATGGCTGCTACTTTAATAGCCTTCAGTATTTCAACAAAAACTCACTGTTATTATTTGTTATTATTTGGAGTTTCCCCCCCAAGTCAGACCTCTTAAAAAGTCACCGTTTCACATTGCTGACAATTATAGATGTTAATTTTTGGATTTCTGTATAAAGTCCAGGGAAAATTCTGTCAGAAATTGCATAGCCCAGCTCACAGTCCCAGTGCATTGCTGTAAGAAGTCTCTGGAATCAAAGTCTTTAGGCGCAGAGGGTCCGTTTCACTCTCAGCAGCTCCAAATTTATCTGGGCCGAGGGTGTGCCGGTTACACCCACTTCCCATGATTCCCTAGGAACCCCAAGTGTAAAACTCGTATACCTCTGGGTTAGGAGTCTTAGAAAGTGGCTCCTGACATGTGGATGTTGCTGGTGCCGCCATTTTCCATGCAGGAAGACAGGGTGAGGAGGAAAGATCCACCCCCGGGCAGCACGGAGTTGTAGCCCAGTTCACAGTCCCAGTGCATTGCTATAAGAAGCTGCGCTGGATGCCCGAATGTGTTAGGTCTCTGGAATCAAAGTCTTTAGGCGCAGAGGGTCCATTTCACTCTCAGCAGCTCCGAATTTATTTGGGACTAAATTAATTTTTAAGGGATAAATTACATTTTAAGGTAAAGTGCCATAAATCATATCCAGAGACCAAATCTAAAACATAAAGGGAAGTTTTCTTCTCTTTAAACATCCAAACATAAAAAGAAATCTCGCAGTTCTCTAAACTTTCAGATACATAATGCATGACAAGCTTTTGAGAAATATTTGATACATGAAACTATAATATTTAATATTTAGAGTTACCATTGATTTAAAATTAGTTTGTTGGGGATGGAGAGATAGCACAGGGGTTATGGCTCTTGCTTTGCATGCAGCCATCCCAAATTCAATCTCCAACTCTGCATATAGCTGCATGGAGCACTGACAGGAGCTATCCTGAGTAAAGAGCTCAGGAATAAGCCTTGAGCACTGCTGAGTGTCACCTAAAGCCAGTCAAACAACCAATTAAACAAAAAATAATACACCTTTCCCACCAACGAAGCAAAAAAAGGTCTTTGACTTTGCCTTCAAGGAAATGACTTTTTAATTTTAGGTTGTTGCAGGTGCTACACCTTTATTTCCCTACTTTAAGAAGTTACCCCCTTTTTTCAATTTTTATTTAAGTACCTTGACTTATAATACCGTTAATAAAGAAGTTTCAAATATATGGTGTTGCAGTTCCACACCCACCATCCTAATATCAGTGTTCCTCCACCAATGTCTCAAGGTTTCCTGTGACCACCTCCTATTTTCCCTTAGTAAATTCAGTTCTGTATGTTGAATCTTAGGTTCTATTTGCATTGACCATTATTATTCCCTTGCTTTGTTTCTTTGCATCCTACATATGAGAGAGATTATTCTGTATTTGTCCTCTCCTCTGACTCAGCATGACACTTTCTAGTTCCATCCACATAAGGAAGAATTGTAGGATTTCATTTTATATTTGACGTTCAAGCATATTCTGACTCCATCTGTTTTTTACTTTATCTTTCAGTTGACAGAAGCAAGAATTTTTTGTTATGTTAATTTACCACTGTTTTTACCTGTCAGAGTACTATATAGTAGTTTGACTTACATAGTAAATTTTTGGCTATATTTTATCATGTTGTGAGGCTGAGACATTATGTATTGTCAATTTTAGATAATACTTTATAATGATATGCCTTTAATAAGTAATGACTGTTTTGAATTGAAATTAATTGGAAGAGCACAACTTCAAAAAAATAATAGTTCAATACGTACTTGATATGAAGCATATACTTTGCACAAACCATAATTCTTTCTAATCTTTTCTCAGTCAAAGTTTTCTTGTATCACTGTTTAATGTATTTCTCTGGCAAGACTTAATGAGAATAAATAGAATAACTTACTTATTATTAGATCTATGCCAAAATGTATATTTAATGTTTTTGTTTGTTTTTGGACCACACCCAGCAGTACAGAGGGCTTATGTCTGGTCTGTGCTCAGGGATCACTCCTGGTGGTGCTTGGGGGAACCATATGGGGTACCAGCGATGGAACCTATGAGAGCAAGTACCCCCCCTGCTGTGCTATCTCTCTGGCCCTAAGTCATTTAACAAACAATATAAACTGGATGTTTCTCCTTTTCAGTACTCTTTCTGCACGCAAACAAAAAATGAAAATATCCAAAATTTGACAAAGAACATTCTTCTCAGGATAGCACTTAATAATTTAAAACTTTATTAACTATTTTGAAACCCCTGCCTCAGTATGTGTATGTTTATATACATAGATACATAAAATGATACATATTACCTTTACTTAAGGTACTGAGTAAATGTTTGTTGATAGCAGTGCTCTTCCAAATTAAAATTAGCTTTGTCTAAACCTTACAAAGAAGTTGGAGTCTGTGAAGTTTATCTTAGAAAGAGAAGTCTAATTTATATAAATTTAAGCATTTATTTTCAAAATGGATTTCCTCAGTTTATGTTGTACACAAAACTTAGCTCAGTATATAAAAGCTAAAATTCTATTTTGTGGGGTGG
This sequence comes from Sorex araneus, assembly GCF_027595985.1. Taxonomy (NCBI): domain Eukaryota; kingdom Metazoa; phylum Chordata; class Mammalia; order Eulipotyphla; family Soricidae; genus Sorex; species Sorex araneus. The sequence goes on along the minus strand of NC_073302.1, from coordinate 56,985,713 downwards.
TTTTGGGCCACACCTATCAGTGCCTGCTGCCAGCTCCAAGTTCTGTCCCAGGAAGTTGATCCAGTCAGACTGAGGTCAGCCATATGCAAGACAAACACCTGAATTCCTATACTATTTCTCTGACCCAAGAACTTGTCACTTGTCATTACATTGCTCACCAGTTTGCTCGAGCAGGTGTCAGTAATGTCTCCGTTCGTCCCTGTCACATGCTAGTGTAGCCCAATGGCCTCTGCTTGCTCCAGGAACATGAAGAGCATCACAGACTATACGTACTCGTCCTTCCCAATGCTGCTGTATTGGGGGCTCTTTCAGAGTCTGAAGCCCATTATAGTTACTGTTTTTGGCATATCGAATATGCCACAGGTAGGTTGCCAGGCTCTGCCATATGGGAGAGATACCCTCGTAGCTCGATGGGCTCTCTGAGAGGGATGGAGGCTTTTAGAGCAGCCTCTAATCATCCTTACAGGTGCTCCCAGTCTACCGGATGCAAGTGAAATAAATTTTGTACCCCCTCCGAGGGGGCCCCGGTGAAGACAGCCTGGCGTTGGGGCAGGAGGTTCTGCATCACTCTATAAAGGAGCTTTGCTTTATAGTCTCTGGATCTTGGTCGTTGATGAGATTACATAGCACCAGGGACAGTTTGTGGTGTGACTACCAAACTACTGGAAACCTGGGGATCTGGGTGGAGGAGGCCCAGTCCCCGTCTGAGCAGGCTTGGCGATCTCAGCCACAGGTCCCGCATACCTGGTTTCCTCTGTCGGTTCCTTCATGAGTGAGGCTCATCCAAGAGTGTGGAGAGTGGCCTTGAGCATGGCTGTGGCTGGGTTCTGGGAGTTTTTGGCTGCCGGGGCTCTGCTTGGGGCTGGGAAGGAAACTCAACCCACCCCCTCTGAGGGGACTTCAGTGAAGACAGCCTGGCGCGGAGGCAGGAGATTCTGCCAACCCAAGAACTAAAATTTTTAATGAAAAATGCAGATAAATTTTATGGATTTGGACTTTACAATGTGTTCCCAGACACGACACCAAAGTATTGAAAAAAATTAAAGTTAAAAATTTGTAACTTTGGCCCATTATGAAATGGGAGAACATTGAGGACCAGAGAGTACAGGAGGTAGAATACAGTAGGTAAAGAGCTTGCCTTGCATGCAGCTGATCAGGCTCAATCTCTGGAACCCTACGTAGTCCCCCTAGCCCAACCAGGAGTTATCACTGGGTGCAGAGCCAAGAGCAGTCCCTAAGCACTTCAGGGTATGGGGTTCCCAAAATGAAGATAAAAATAAAATAAAATGGGAGATGTATTTATAATCATATGTCTAACTAGGGCCTGTTATGTAAATTACTCTTATAAGTTAAACAACAAAAACAACCACCTGATATTAAAAATGGGCAAAAGACTTGAAGAAATTCTTCTCCAAAGAATATATACAATTGATCAATGAATGTATGGAAAGATTCTCAACGTCATTATTCATTAGGGAATTGCAAATAAAAACAAAATGAGATACTACTTCAGACCCTAAAGAAAACAGTAATAATAATAATAATAATAATATTTAAAAAACTGTAAAAGTAGAGAATGTTATTAGCTGCTCTCTTTATTATTGCCAAAATATGAAAACTACTCAAATACCTACCAATTAATGATAAACTATTGTGATATAATTAGACAATGAAATATTATTGTGGAATAAAAAGAAATGAAGTAATGAAACATGTAGCAACATGGATATTCTTTGAAAACATTAAATGAACAAGCCAAATGCCAAAGGCCACCTGTTATTTTAATCCATTCATATTGTCTGGCAAATACATATATATTACTTAGTGGTTGATCTGAGTGGGGAAGTTCATAGTAGAAAAATGGCTGCTTAATAGGTATGAAGTTCCCTTTTGGGGTGAGGGAATAGTTCTGGAACTACAATGTGGTGATGTGATATAATGCTACAGATATGAATTGTATATTTTAATACTATTAAAATATTAAGACATTAGTGGAAAGTATTTGATATTTTGATGGTGGGGTACAAAGTTACTACTTTGTACATTAATACTATTAACAATATTGTCCCCACATTTCCTAAAACCACAGTTCTTCAGCAATAATTCCATGTAACATTGTATAGGAAGTAGAAAACCACTGATCTTCATTCTTTTCTTTATGAGTTTTTATTTAATTGAATCACAGTGAGAAACAGTTACAAAGCTTTCATGTTTGAGTTTCAGTCATGCAGTGATCGAACACCTATCCCTCCACCAGTGCACATTCTCCACCACCAATGTCCCCAGTATTCCCCCACCCCCTTTCACCCTCTCCCTACCTCTGTGGCAGACAGTTTCCCCCATACCCTCTCTACTTTGGGGCATTATGGTTTGCAATACAGATACTGAGAGGCTATCACATTTGGTCCTCTATCTACTTTCAGCACATATCTCCTATCCCAAATGATTCCTCCAACCATCATTGACTTAGTTGATCTACCTTCTTGATTATAGTTGCTGCTATGGGCTGTATTCGGGAACAAGTGCTAATCTGCATCTATAAAAAGGTTGAAGAATGCTGCTCTAAACTATAATAAAATAGCCTTTAAAAAACCTATAAATTGTATGTTATATGTATTTTACATATTAAATGCTTACCTCTCTTCTGGAATGTTGGGATAGGCAGCTAAATTTTTACACAGAAAGGCAATTTGTTTTCCTGGAAAGCAGCATAATAGAGAGTTAAAGGAACTTGGGTTCTATAACATTATTTCTTATCTACTTATCATGAAGCTTTAGAAAATAAATAACATAATCTTCCTGATCTGCATTTTTCCTATCTTTGAAATAAAGGATTTTGATTAAATAAAAATCAAAATTTTCTCTCAGTTTAAAAATTCTCTGATTAAATTCCCAAATATAATTGTGAATACTTAGATTTTATATTTTCTTTTGTTCTTGCTTCAGTTTATAATGAGTGTGCTTCTAAATTTGTAATTGCAGTTGTATTTTGAATTTGTTTATATTCAGCACCAATAACCCTTTTATAAATGTGTAACAGTTATAGACATCTTACAGTATAACTTGTAACTAGGTAGTCAAAAAGTCCCCAAAGTAATCTGAAAATGTATTAGCATATTTGTAGGAGTATTTCCTTTTTTATGCTAAGTTTTTGATATTTAATATGTTAGGAATGTGAACTTTTAACTCGTCAAACTATTGTAACATATTTGAAAATTATAGTAATTTGATTAAAATGTTGCCTATAAGGCAAAAGGTTTAGTTAATAGAATCCATATGTAATTAAAATGCAGAACTAAATGTAATCAGACTCCAGTGACTAGTGCCTTCATATTGATAGTTTTACAATGGCCTCTGGGGTTGAAAGTTTAAATGTTACAGAATGCAACTACCTCTGCAGAAAACAGCTTCAGTTAGCAATTCAGCTGTTTTAAGGACATCAACACAATGAATTGATAAGATGGGAATACCATATTGAGGATTTTCATTGTTTTAGGAATCTCTTTAGTTGGCAGGTGGTGGAAGCGCAGGGCTCCGTTTGCGGAGAACCACACTCCACAGTTACATAAACATCATGAGTTAAGGTTCGTGTCATGAGCCAAATCATTGCCATTTTTTCTTCTTTTTTAATAAGAGTTGCTTAATTTGGGTGAATTCATTAGAATCATATGAAAGTTATAGACACAACACTACACCAAGCCACAAAAAATGTTTAATTTTTTTTCCCCTAAACTTAAAAAAATTATTTTCTCTGGACAGTTTTAAGAGTCGACATCCTGTGTTAGAGTTCTCTAATCATCACCAGCACAATTTACAATCAGAACACACAGAGAGCCAGTTTAGACCAGCTCATCTGTTGATCTTGGCAGAGACCCTTCATCTCACTGTGTGCAGCTGCCACTTGAGAGTTGGGGGACTCAGCAGAGAGCCAGAAGAGGGTGGGATGCAAGGCTGGTCAAGACAGGAACACGTAGGCCTGCTTCATTTCAACAGTGTGTTGCTCAAAGGGGGAAAAAAGCCTTTTTATTTTACTGCCCAGCCCTCTTCTTTGTAACCTGAAATTAAACGAGGACCTCTCGTGAGCCACTGAGCTCCAGGCATAAAAAATTGTAATGTCTGGCTTCCAGAAACTGTCCCGTCAAAATGTGCTTCTGATTAGGTGGCTTAATTACAGCTGTGAAAACAATGTTGATTTAGGTCTTAAGATTCCAGGGCATGTCAGCCGTTATTAGCTAACCTTGGACTGAATCCACCGTTTTAAAATTCTGTACCACTAAAGTCACCCTACTTGACTTTTTTTATTTTAGGCAGAAAAGTTGCCAGAAGCAACACTTTTATGCAAAATATTGTTCAATGTGCAATTTCAACTGTAGCATTATTAGTGATCATTAAGGAGATAGTTAACTTTGCACTTTGTCAAGAACAAGGAAGTTTTGTTTACAAAAACAGTAAGCTTTGAATAGTATTTTTAAAGGGTTGACAGACATAAGAATTAATTTTAATTCCTTTAATTCAGTTTTATTTCAAATCCAGCTTGTTGGTTTAACCACCCAATTTTATTATACTTAAATTTTCCTGACAGTTTCATTTGCTGTTAGGAAATAAAATTGCAATTTTTTTTTCAACATGGGAAATAATGGCTAGTTTTAAAAACGTTATGTTTGAAACTTCCCTTGCCACAAGTTGGTTCAGAGACAACAACCTCAGTTTACTTTTGGAAGGAAATGAACTTCATTAAATATTTTTCAATATTTTAATGTAAATATTTTTTCATAGTAAGGAAACTTATTAGACTGTTGTATTTACACCTGCAAGGAAAGTAAAAAATCTTAATAATTATATGCTTCCAATACTTTGGAATAGTCAGTCAGCTGTCACTGACATAAATGTTTTACTACCTGTTTAAAGTAGCTATAGTTCCATTGTCTAAAACTCTGCTCATTTGCTCTAAATAGTATTTTTATTTGTCAATATTTTTGAAGGTGGGCATTAAATAGAAAGTATACCAAAAAAGAATAAATTAGTCAGCTGAACAACAAACATAAAATTCTTATAATAATTTTAGAAGAAATTTTTCCTTTAAAATGCATGATTTATGCCAAACTGAACACCCAAGAGAAAGCTAAATAATTTTTTAAAATAAAATATCCCACAGTAAAGACATTAAGTCTAACAAAGTGGGTGGCCAAGACACATCTTTTTTTCTACTACTAGACTCCTAGAACAATTAACTAAGTTACTCTGAAGATGTATGGACAAGGAAACTTTTGTTCAAGTTGAATTAAGTGTTAATAACACATGGATAATTGTGAGTAATGAATGGAAGAATAATTTTATGGATGATACAGTGAAAGATGATATAGTTGAAAGAGAAAACTGGGTCACATATTAAGTCTCTTATACATTAATAATCTAATAATCTAACTGTTATCAGTAACATCTTTGAATTGCCAAATACTATACAGACCTTTTATATCTATCTGGCTATTATTTATTGTAATCTTCATACCAACTTTATGAGAGAAATATTTCCTCATAATGCAAAGGAAGTGACTCAGTCCTAGAGAGAATAAATAATTTGTCCAAGATTGTGCTACTTCAGATCAAGATTGGATCGTGTGTGCCCAAAGTACATGCTCTAAAACTAAAGATGGAAATAGACACTCTGCATGGAAAATTGATTCCAGATTATGGACTAGTGGGGAAATATTAATAATACTATTATGTTGAGTATGCCTTTAGGCTATTACGAGACAAGAGCACTCAAACTTGGATAAAAGTTTTACAGTTTTCTATGTGAAAAAAAACTGTTTTTTTTTTTCTTTCAGTTAAAAAAAAAAGGACTATGAAAACTGACAAAATTCACTTGGGTCTGTGGTTAAGACCTTTTACCTAGAACAAAAGAATCTTGCTCTTTCCTTTTGAAGTCGTTTCATGCACAGAGAATTGAAAGTGTACATCCTTCCATGTTATACTGGTTTGAAGTTTGGATATAGTGCATTTGTTCTTAAGATTTCATGCTAGCTAAGGAATTGGGAAGAAATATCTGTCTGTTTCCCAGAACTTTGGCTTAGGGCATACTTACATAGAATCTGAATTCAGCTTATTCTTTCGAATATCCTTTTATTCTCAATGTTTGCCTGACACCAATTGGAAAGATACCCTTTCAGAATGGAAGAGGTCAACTAAGGTTTCGAGTTTATGTTTCTAGTTTCCATGTCTTATTTCTTATGAAATCTAATGGAAAATATGAATTTGGTTGAAAAATGAGCCAGAAAGATGTATAAAGTATAGATTACATCTAATTTTATCAAGATTATATGATTATTTTGAAACATTATTTTTGTTTATCTCTCCTTGTTGTTATTTGCTGAGTTTAAATGTTTAGTTAAATAAAATATTGAATTAGAAGTAGTTCTTTTAAAGTATACCCAAACTGGTTTTGCCTTTTCTTGGTAATTAAAGTTAACCATTCTATTAGAGAAAAGAAAAAATATATAGGATGGAGTTTTGACCCTAGATATAGCTATGTCTATATTTTATCTTATTCTCTATATATCTGTATTTATTAGCTTAGAATATTTTTATATTTTGTCTATAGTCAACTTTTAAAAAGATCTTGCATTTATATTTCCTGATTCTTTTTATAAAATCTTTCAATTTTTAGAAGATATACTAGTATTTTTTTTTCTTAAGTGGGTAGAAAAACAAATTTGAAATAAGGATATTAAACTTTATAACAACATTGTTTCTTTTCAAATACTGATAATAAAAGACATCAGCTATATAGTAATGCTTCTTTGAAGCAATATTTCAGATAATTTAAATAGGTATATTACTTTAGTGCTAAGAAAGTTTGAAACTTATCAGAAATTTGCCATAAATTAGAAACAGACATTTTGTAAATTTTTTTTAGTCTTATTTATCCCTGGTACTATTCCTGTGACGTGTAGATACCTCAGGGTAGAAGGCTTTAGAGATCATATTATTTTACTACTCATCTATTCACTAGTGTAAGTACCTTATATCTCATATAGAAATTAAATTATGAGTAAGATTTTATTTTAAAAGATGATTTTCATTATTAAAAAGTTTGACTCAGTTAAGTGGTTTGTTTTAATGAATGTGAATGATCAAAAACATGACAGGGCTTCAGAGAGGACTTGGGATTGCTTGTATTCTCTATCTATTCTAAATATGATTGGTATTCGGAATCAGGAGGCATGTTTATAATTTGTAAAAAAATTTTTTAAAAAATCAATTGTCTTTATAAAAAAAGTTTGACTGGACTCTGCTATACCAAAAAAGATACCGAGGAATAGTAACCTATTAGTTATTTAAATGTTATTAAATATAGATAATGTACTCAAGGCCTACTCCCAGAAGAAGAATACTGATAATAACTCATTTTTACATGCTTCATGACTGCTTGAAAAACATAAGAAAATAAGATTTTTAAATTTTTTTGAAAAATCATTGGACTTACTCTGTGCATAAACTTTTTGACTACTGTTTGGTCCAAAAGCATTATTGTTTTTGTTGATTTCTGTCATTAAATATATAAATTATAGTTTTTGAGTGAGAATAGTAGTACACATGTTTTGTGTATGTGAAAAGAAACTTAGTTAACTTGGAAGAAATGAAATGACATACTTGCATATGTTTTGGAGTCTAGGTCTTATACTTGACTTTCATAAATTTAAATGCTTTCCAGAGTACTACACTAAAGCAGGTTTTATTTAAATACTGGTTTTTATTAAAGTGTCATTGCATTATACTATTACATAAGCATCACGTGTGCACTGTATAAATAAACATACACATCCCCTTTGTTTTACACTCCCCCAGACTCTCTAAACCTTTTCTCCTTACCATTTGGTCTTATAATCCAATTTAAAATCCAATATAAAACAATTTGTTATTGTTTTGTTTAGTTCATCTCTTTGTTTTCTCAGTGTACCACTTAAGAGTGAAATTATACAGTATTTGTCTTTCTCTGCCTAGTATGATACCATGTTTCTCACCTAGCATAATGCATTTTAGGTCATCTATGTTGTAAGTGGCGACATTTCTTCTTCTGTTATAGATACATACACACACACACACACAAAACATCTCATCCACTCTTCAATCCATAGACACTTGGGTTGTTTCCAGTTCTTGGCTATTATAACCATGCTTTAATAAATGTGGAAGAGTATATATCGCCTCAGGTTAGCATTAGCATTTTTGTATTTGGAGGGAACTACCCGAAAGTAAGATAGCCTGCATAGTATGGAAAATCTACTTCCAGTTACTTGAAGTGTATCCACACTGTCACTAGGATATCCATAATCTCTCCCAATTTACGTTTTTATCAACTGTGTAAAAATGCTCCTTTCTCTGCACATTATCTCCACTTCTTTCTGTTTATAAGCACGGCGTTATTATATACAATCTTTGTGCTACCTGTAGGTCTCAAAATGCTATCTAATTAAACTTCAGGTTTGTTATTTCTGGTTTTCCATCACCAAAAGGAATTTAAAATGCAATGGAAGTAGAATGGTAACTGGTTTGACTCTTTAATTCCCTCTGCAACCCCATCCCTGCATTTTAGACTGGAACATATAATAGTAGTAAGGAATTTAAAAAAAAACATAATGTTTATGTACAGTTTATTGATTTATTGATCTTCAGTGTATTCATAAGCCTTACTCATTGAAGCAAGTTTCTTATGCTAATACTTGCTTGCCAGGCTCCACCATGTGGGTGGATGTTGTAATGATCTGCACACTGACAAACACACCACACACCTTATGCATGGACGTGCTGCTCATGTACAGAAAGTACTGGCCAGATCGAACAGTCGATGCATGGAGTCCAGCCCTGCACCTGCCTGCATCTCTGGGCAGCACCTGTTGGTTCACTCTTCGTTGGTTGGCACTGTTGCCACCCCCTTGCCACGATGAGGTGGTGAACCATGCCAAAAACAGTAACAAAATCAGCCTCATTCCCCTGAACCTGAAAGAGCCCCCAAAATAGCAGCCTTGAGAAGGATGAGCAAGGAGAGGCTGCTAAAATCTCAGGGCCGAACTAGGCTGCCAAAACAAAGAACTAAAATGACTGCACGTTTAATGCACGTACACCAGCATTGGAAGCATCCATCAAGGACATGATGGTGCAAGCGCAGAAGATCAAGTACAACGTCATTGGATTGACCAAGATGAGAAGCCATTGATCACATCATGCTGTTTTCGACAGCGGAGAAGAACTGTTCCTTGGAATATGCGACAGTACAGGCATCGGTGGTGTCGGTGGCCTTGTCAACATGAACTTGACCATGATCATTGATTCGTTCAAATGCCTAACAACCCGAATTGGACGCTTATGTTTGAATAGAAGTGGCTCATTGCCGGCAGTTTCTGTCTTCCTTGTCTGTGCACCAACATCCAACTATAATGAAGAAGAAACTGAGAAGTTTACATGGAACTGGAGAAGTTCTATAAAGAAGACCACACCTTCTACAAGGTCATTGTCGGTGATTTTAATGCCAAGATAGGACTGAGAAGGTCACCTAAAGAGCTCCACATGGGGACCCATGGTCTAGAATGGAATGAACAGGGTGAGAGACTTAGTTCATCATGTTGACCAAAACCATCCATGGTAACTCACAGTTCCAGAAGGCCGAATCTAAACGTTGGACATGGGAGTCTCATGGTGGACAGTTCCACAACAAAATTGACCACATCATATTCAATTGACTGTTTTGCCTGACCAGTGTTGCTGTTGTCCCAAAATTCCAAATGGGGGGCTGGAGCAATAGCACAGCGGGTAGGACGTTTGCCTTGCACGCGGCCGACCCGGGTTCGATTCCCAGCATCCCATATGGTCCCCTGAGCACCACCAGGAGTAATTCCTGAGTGCATGAGCCAGGAGTAACCCCTGTGCATCGCCGGGTGTGACCCAAAAAGCAAAAAAAAAAAAAAAACCAAAATTCCAAATGGGATCAGACCACCATCTCCTTCATGAGAAATTCTGTATCATGGAGCGGGGAGAAAGGTCTGCAAAGGTTAAGAAGAGAACTTCCAGAATGACCACCAACTGGGAGCTCTTTGGCACTATTGTAGCAATATGGGAAGATGACATCATTGACAACATCTACGAGGACTATGATCAACTGGTTCAGCACCTCCAAGATTGTGCGAGGAACACCGAGAGAGAGAAAGTCACAGAAAGATGCCTGTCTTTGGAAACTCTCAAGCTCATTCACCAACGTGGTTTGGTGCAAGCCTCAGGCAATCACAAGCTAACGTCCGAGCTCTCAAAGCTTTGCAGAGAAGCAATAAAGGAAGACCTCAAAGAGAGAAGAGCAGCAGTGTTAACTGATGTGGCAGAAGCCGGGCAAATTATTCACAATGCCCGCCTGTCCTTCACCAACTATAAGACCAAGATGACTGCTCTCCGACGTCCTGATGGATCTATCACATCTTCCAGAAGGGCAATGGAAAAGGTTATCCACGACTTCTACTCGGATCTCTTTGATAGCCACTTGCCCACATATCAAATTCTGCAGGATGGATATGTTATTCCCAGTGTTTTCCCTTCCAAAATCCAACACACCATTTTGTTGGTAAAGAAGCGTACAGCACTCAGTCCAGACAAGGTCAGACCCGAACACCTAAAGAATCTGCCACCAGCACTTGTCAATACACTGGCTTAGCTCTTCACACACTACCTGTCTGAATGCAAGTTTCCCTCCCAATGGAAAACCAGTAGGACCGTTCTGTTGTACAAGAAGGGATGCATCCACGACATTGACAACTATTGCCCGCTCTGCCTGTTGTCCATCATCTACAAGTTGTCACTCGAGTCATCCTGAATAGGATTAGCAGAACACTTAACAAAGGACAACCATGTGGGCAAGCTGGGTTCTAAAAAGGATTCAGCATGATTGACCATATCTACATGGTGAACAAGCTAATTGAGGTTTTGCAAGAGTTCAGGATACCGCTCTGTCTAATGTGCATCAATTTAAAGAAGGCCTTTGGGGTTGCAGTGATAGCACAGCGGCTAGGGCGTTTGCCTTGCATGTGGTTGACCTGGGTTCGATTCCCAACATCCCATATGGTCCCCTGAGCATCGCCAGGGGTAATTCCTGAGTGCAGAGCCAGGAGTGATCCCTGTGCATTGCCGGATGTGACCCAAAAAGAAAAAAAAAAGAAGGCCTTTGATTCTGTTGAGACTGAAGCAGCTATTGGCTGTATTAAGGATTCACCACCAAGATCTCACCATTTTACAAGGAAGTGATCATCGACGTAAAGAGAGGGGTTTGGCAGAATGATACCATTTCACAGAAACTCTTCGAGACAGCCACTCTTGAGAACGTCATTCGATGACTGGAATGAGAAGGAATAGGAGTGAAGCTAGACGGTCGGCAACTACACTACCTCCGCTTCGTTGATGACATCATTCTAATAACACCAAACATTAGCCAAGTGGCACGAATGCCGGCTGACTTTGACTGGGAGTGTGGTAAGGTCGGACTGTGGCTGAATCTCACGAAGACAATGCTCATGAGAAATGGACTAGTTCCTGATGTTCCATTTGCTCTCAACAGAACAAATAATTCCAAATGCAGCAGTTATGTGTACTTACGTCAAGAACTCAACATGACGAATGACCTGGCACCTGAGCTGCACAGGAAGAAGACAGCGGCATAAACGCTTTCAAGAGCATCGAAGAGGTTGTTCAGAGGACGAAGAACCTCCAGCTCTGGGCATATCTTTTCGATTCCACTGTTCTTCCTGCACTAACGTATGCCTCCGAAACCTGGGCCCTACGAAAACATGATAAGAATGCTATTCAGGTCTCTCAAAAAGGAATCAAAAGAGCTATGCTCTTTGGAATATCACATTTCACTCAAGTGAGAGAAGGAATCTGGAGTTCTGACCTCTGTCCACGATCAAGAATCAGGGGATGCTGTCTCTTTTGCCAAGGCTCGAAAATCAGATAGGCTGGACACATAATGCGATTTGGAGACAACCGCTGGACTAGAGCTATTAGCGACTGGGTTCCATAGGACATCAAAAGAACGTCTGGCCGCCTACCTACGAAATGGTCAGACTTCTTCGTCAAGAACCTAAAGGAATGATTTGAGGCTCTTCATGTTCCTGGAGCGAGTAGATGCCACTGGGCTACACTAGCACACGACAGGGATGAATGTAGATGTTACTAGAGCCCGCTTGAGCAAATCGGTGAGCAACGGGATGACAAGTGATGCAAGTTATGAATACTTTGATATCAGTATTTCAAATTCAGCAATAAAGAGAGATAATTGTGAAATTTTATTTAAATTGTTCATTTAAAAAATGGGGCCAGGCAAATAGTGAGAAGGTAGGTATTTCTCTTTCCCACACTTAACCACAGTTTGATCCCCAGCACTACGTAACTGCCCTTGGGCACTACCAGGAGTAATCCCTGAGAACAGAGTCAGAGGTAAGCTCTGAGACCACAAAGTGTAGCCCAAACCTCACTCTGCAAAAATAAGATCTATAACATTTTGGAAAGGGTCCTATACAATAAATAGCATTCTGAAAACACCTCTTTTAACTGATCATTTTTAGAATGCAAATATTATATTAAATTAGTCTATGTACATTTTAAGCACAAAAAGACCTAAATAAGATTATCAATTATACTATTTGTGGGGGACTGGAGTGATAGCACAGCAGGTAGGGCATTTGCCTTGTGAAAGCTGACCCGGGTTCAATTCCTCCATCTCTCTCAGAGAGCCCAGCAAGCTGCCGAGAGTATCCTTCCTGCCTGCATGGCAGAACCTGGCAAGCTACCCATCGTATATTCGATATGCCAAAAACAGTAACAAGTCTCACAATGGAGACGTTACTGGTACCCGCTCGAGCAAATCGATGAACAACAGGATGACAGTGCTACAGTGCTATTATTTGTGGGTTTGCCAATCTATTATACTTTAAAAATTGTAAATAGCAAAGTTAGAACTAAGTTTACTCTCACAAATCTTTATTTATTTTTGCTCAAAATATTATCTTCAAACTTTTGCTTACTTGATGTTAACCCATTTTATTTTTCTGTAGGGGTTGGTTTTTGCCATAACTGCTAATTCTAAGGGTCTATTCCTGTTTTGTGCTTAGAAATAACCCCTGACAGTGCCCATAGTACCATGTTTGAACCAGTGTTTTGGCCTCATTAGCCACATGCAAGGCAAATGCTTTATCTCATAAGTTGTCTTTTCAGATCCTTTTCTCCCTTTAAAAGTTCTAAGTTTCTCCCCAAACATCTAATAGCATTTATCTTGCATCATATTATAAGTGAAGCCTTTCGAGAAGGAAATTATCTCATCCCTAGATATTAGCAAATACCTGGAACTTAAAGACTAATTTTCTCTAACTTCAGTTGCAGATTTCAGTTTTTTTTTGGTACAACCTAAAATTCATTAGCATTTTGGTAGTTTGGTTATCAAAAAGCTGATCTTGTGGCTGGCTCTGCTCTTCTGTGTCTGTGAGTTGAGAATTATTTTTATTAAGTCTGTTATGTATTTTTGTGATAGGTTTTTTTTTTAAGGGAAGGAAAGCAAGCAAGAAAAGAAGTTCCTGATATGTGGCTATGTTAGAATTGTTTATTGGAGAACAAGGATTCTGTATTTTTTAAATACCTCATTTAGCACCTCAAATAATAAATAAGAAATAATGGTAATTGAGAGGAAGACAGTAGCAGATCATCAAAAGTAACACAGGGACTAGGAGATCTATTCATTAAAGTTATTATTTTCTTATTGGATCACCATGAGATAATCACAAAGCTTTCATGATTGAGTGTGAGTCTTATAATGATCAAACACCCATCCTTCCACTAGTGTGCCTTTTCTACCACCGATGTCCCCAGTATCCCTTTCCCACTCCCCTCATTTATAATTCTTAGTGCAAGTAAAGAGGATGCATTTTGAGTTTAGTGGAAATCATAATTTCTGGAATAAAAAATCTTTCTGTGTTGACATTCCATATCTCTAAGAAAATATAACAGTGTATGTTTCTTTGCAATAATACAGAGAAAAATTGAGGTTATTCTAGAAAATGTAAACTGTCATCAAGAACACCAACATAAATTAATAGCAATCTAGGGCTGGAGCGATAGCACAGCAGTAGGGCATTTGCCTTTCACGCAGCCGACCCGTGTTCTATTCCTACGCCCCTTTCGGAGAGCCCGGCATGCTACCGAAAGTATGGAGCCCCAATGGCAGAGCCTGGCAAGCTACCTGTGGCATATTGGATATGCTAAAAACAGTAACATTAAGTCTCACATTGAGAGACATTACTGGTGCCCGCTCGAACAAATCGATGAGCAACGGGATGACAGTGACAGTAGAACAGTAAATTGAAAATTGCAACAGTAAACAAAGAATTTTTGAGTCTGGTGATAGGAGTGTTAGCCATTCTGAAAATAGCCCTTCATTCTAATCTTTAGCTGCCAGCCAACCGAATAAGGAGAGAGATAGATCCTGCCTTAATCTGCCAGCTGCTGTCTTTTTAGCGCTATTTGATGTCAATTTTACTTTGAAGATTTTTCTCTTTCTTACTAACTTCATGGCAATATAGCAATAATGCTAAAGTCCATGTGTTTTTCAGCACTATTAACGACCTTGATACTATTGTCATTGATACATTTATTCAATGGCCCTAGGATTGGCATTATGGCAGCTGGCAATTTAATTAGTTTAAAAATTAAGAGAACAGGAATCTTAAGGGAAAAAAAGAGATGTATGCAAACCATTATTCATTGTCACACTTAGTACAATAGCAAAGATTTTGAATCAACTTATATTGTCCAGTGACAAATAAATTGATCATGAAGATGTGGTATATATGCATAATGGAATACCATACAGCTGTAAGGGATGATGAAATCATGCAATTTATGACAACATGGTTGGTACTTGGAGATACTGTGTTAAATGATATAAGCCAGAAGAAGGATAAATACAGGATGATTTAAGTTAAATGTGGTAGTTAGAATAACTGCACGTGGGGATATAGTGGTTTGAAGGTGGGGGCAGGGAATGCCTAGATCACCTTTAGCCCCAGAGTATAGGGAGGAGAAAGAAGGAAATAGAGCAAAGGGGAGGAGGAAAAGAGACATATGAGTAGCAACAGGGAGGAGTGGTCAGGGAAATACAGGTACATTGATGGCGTTAGCAATGATAGAGCTAAATATCCAAACCACAGAGTTAACGACACTGAAATTCATGAGATGCAAACTTTAACAACTGAACTTAAAAAGTTGCCTCTTAAGAGGGCAGGCTGAGCTGTTAGGGGGTATGGGAGGGAATCTGAAAACATAGGTGGAGGGAATTTGACACTGGTGATGGGATTAAGGCTCGAGCATTATATGTCTAAAATACTACTAAGAATAACTTTGTAAATCATGGATTTTAATTTTAGAAAGAAAATATTAAAAATATTAGGGCCAGAAACAGATATTTATTAATTCAAAACTTCTAAACTGTATCTGGAATACACCATGTAGAAGATGATAGAACGTAGGTTTTTTTAAATTTTATTTATTAATTCACTGTGAGATACAGTAACAAAAATTTCATATTTGAACTTCGATCATACGGTCATCAAACATCCATCCTTTCACCAGTGCACATTTTCCACCACCAAAATCCCCAGTATTCTCCCCCGCCCTACTTTCCATACCTTCCCCTGCTTGTGTGGCAGACATTTGCAAGGTATTCTTTCTCTGCTTTAGTTACCTTTGATATTTTGAGACCAGTCCTACCTCCCCTTATATCTGCTGGATATACAATTGCTAGACCATGTGTTTTATATTGCTTGTTATGGATATGATATAATGTCAGTGCAGCCATAAAAGCAGCCATGCGCTTTATGAATTCTAAGATTTTAATAATTAGGGTCTGAAGAAATTGCTGCTGCAGATTGCTCATGTCCAAGATTCCTGTGTGTGTGTCTGGATCATGGCCATGTGGGAGCTGGTGGGAAAATGGTGACCGCTGGAGCTCTTAGAGGGAAGGCGGTGGGATGGCACCTGCCCCCGTCTGGAGCGGTCCAGCGGAGAAGGCCTATTGCAAAAGAAATGGGCCATCTCTGCCGCAAGTTGCTTGGGTACGAGATTTCTGTGTGTGTCCAAACATAGTTCTTCAAATGGTGAGAATTATGTGTTCAAAGAAGACAGGTTGATTGACCAGAAATCACATAACTGCACAGGTAATAGCAGTGACCAACATTTATTAAAATGATCAAATCCTGGCTAAAAATTATTTATTTGGGAATAATACAGGAGAAATGAAAGTGTTTCTAAATTATTTATGATGAGATTTGAAATGCACTTTGAGTTATAAATTTATTTTCAAATTAGCAGACTTTGCTAGTCCCATTCAGATACTTTCAGAGGCTCAAATCTAGAGCAGGGACTAGCTTTGTAGGTGAAGAAGTTTTAGAAATATTAGTATACCCTTTATTGATTTTAAATGGTTTAGGAAAAAGAAGTGAAAAAGCTTCAATTTCCCAAGAATCAGCATCTTCAAGGAAATATGCCTCATCAGTGCAACTCATTCAGATCATACTTGTACTTCAGAAACTAGATCAAGATCAAGGACTGCAGGCTTATTTGCATTTTTTTCATTTTGTTGAGCTTACTCTAGAAGTCAGGTATGCTACTGACTGTATAGCCTTAAGAACCACATTGTGCCTCAATTACTATTTGTCAAAGTTTTGATCCAATAAATGAACTATGTTTCCTTTTGAAGCATTCTAAAATATTTTTAGAACTTTCTCTTTCATTTATGCAAGAAAAAAATTGTTTTTACATATGGATTGAATATAAAAAGACATAATGAAGAGTTGCTGATTTGATGAAACGTCATCTAATTGGTGAATCAGGATGAGTTTACATAAAACAATAAGATGATAAATGATCATGGGACTTATTTACATATTTATTTATGTATTTTGGTGCCAGGGCTGGATGATAGCACAGCGGGTAGGGTGTTTGCCTTGCCTGCGGCCAACCCGGGTTCAATTCCTCCATCCCTTTCGGAGAGCCTGGCAAACTACCGAGAGTATCCCGCTCGCATGGTAGAGCCTGGCAAGCTACCCGTGGTATATTTGATATGCCAAAAACAATAACAAGTCTCACAATGGAGATGTTACTGGTGCGCACCTGAGCAAATCGATGAACAACAGGACGACAGTGCTACAGTGCTACATTCTTTTTATATATTGTCTTTATTTTTTATACATCATTCTGAAATGAGGCAATGATCAAAGAAGTACCTCATTATTCTTTCGACATTTTTTACCTATAATGGTGTTATGTACTTTGCCAAATACTGATGATGTTATCATCTGAATAATCACCAATATTTACTGAGTGCTTATTATATGATAGCCACTGGGCTGAGCGCTTTCTGTATATTAGCTGATTTAATCTTCTTTAGACTACCTTTTGTAGGTTGTTATCTTCTTTCAGATGAAATAACTATCAAGTTTGCAGTTCAGGATTTGAACCTTATGTAGTGTGAGCCCAAATTCTTCACACTAAAGTGTTAACATTTTATTAAATCCTTAATAGGATGTGAAGCAATTTCTCTCAAGAATCTGACAGCTTTTTTAAAAAAGACTGATATATACTTGGACACTTTTAAAGAATTGTGATAAGTCATTTAAAGAAGACCAAGTGAAAAGTGGAAATTTTTTGTCTCAGGATAGTAACAGTAGAGCTAGAGAATTAAATTCAAGAAAGATATCACTGAGAAAAATGACAGACTTTTAATGAATAAGATTGCTGCAGAGTAGTTTTCTAATTGCCAGCAATTTGATCTAATACTTACCCCTATCTTGAGCCCCTAGTAAAAAGTGAACAGTATTATAAACAAGAAGTATACTTTTTAGGGGGAGGGGCAAAGAAAGATTTTCTTTAATTTTGAGGCATGTCCCCAAAACACTGACTGAAAAACTTAGGTCAGAGTTTCAACCAACTCTTTTACACTTATGGGAGTGGAAGTTAATAATTACTGCTGTAAACTAGTGGTATTTCAACCTAAAATGACTGTGTAATGGCACCAGTCCGAGGACCAGAGGTTGAAAACCACTGGCTTTTGCACACTTAGAAAGAATAATCGGATTTGGTTAAACTCTACTTCACCTGGTATAAAATAGTGTTAAATTTTTTACTAAGATTACTTTATAGTGGTGAGAATTCCATATTTTTGTAATTAGATTTGCAACTTTGATTGCTGATCAGATACTTGGAATTAAAGTCATAACTCTGTCTTAATAATAGCTATAAGGATCTGTATTTGGATGCCAATAGTGAAGAGGCTTATCATAAAGTAGTATTTTTGTGTTGCCTTTTCATCACATATTTTGCAAATGCAGGTTTCCAAAGGAAGTACCATTAAATTACTTTTCTTTTTCTTTGTAAAATAGTGTGTTTTTATAATTTTCAATTTTCAGAATGCAGATAAATAAAAACTGATTGTATGCTTAGGATATGAGAGAGCATGTTGGGAATTGAGAGAAAATGTGTAAATTACCCAGATAGTTTTGCAAAATAAGAATACACATTTTTGTTTCATAGCCAAACCTCTCTCAGAGAGTCCAGCAAGCTACTGAGAGTATCTCGCCTGCATGGCAGAGCCTGGCAAGCTACCCGTGGCATATTCAGTATGCCAAAAACAGTAACAATAAGTCTCAAAATGGAGACATTACTGGTACTTGTTCGAGCAAATCTATGAGCAACGGGATGACAGTGATACAGTGATACAGCCAAACCTATTTTTAATTTTTTTTTTGCTTTTTGGGTCACACCTGGTGATGCACAGGAGTCACTCCTGGCTCTGCACTTAGGAATTGCCTCTGGCGGTGTTCAGGTGTCCATATGGGATGCTGGGAATTGAACCCAGGTCTGTCGCATGCAAGGCAAATGCTCTACCCGCTGTGCTATCGCTCCAGCCCCACCAAACCTATTTTTAAGTACAGTGTATTTCATCAGAAAGCTAAGGAGCATGACAAATTTTATTTAAAAGATATTGCTGAATTTGTAAAACAAAAATCTTAGACATGAAGGATGAATTCCATATGCTTAAATTGTATACCTAGATCATTCCGCTTTGTCCAGCACCATGCTAGGTCATCTTTGTATAATACTACCATTAATAGACAGTGAAAACACAACTGCACACCAACTGCTAGTTAATGTTAAACTTGGTTGTCTAACCATCAAATCTTCCTTTCAGAAGGACTGATAACTGATCTGAAATTTAACTTTAGTCATACAGAAGTCTGCTTTTGAGTTTAATGGTGCTATAATATTTCCTAGGTTTCCGTCCAGCTCAGTGTCTGGAATGACTGTAGTCATGCTAGTTCTGAGTACACAGGCAAGAGGAAAAGTAGTTAAACATCTTGCTGTGTGTGAGCAGTTCGTGGGCAGGCAGGCACCATGCACCTTGACCACCTATTATGAAGCTTTTTGCTGCTGTGTCAAGTGAAAGCGAGTTAATTGGGTGAAGCTGTGGAGCATGTTAGGGGCCTGGTAAAGGGTTGCTGTCTGACAGTTGAATGTCAGCAAAAGCCAGTCAAGTGTGGCTGAGAGACAGAGACCTGTCACAAAGTTCCTGCAGACTGGATCACAGATAGGAAGCTGAAATATGGTTTCGTCTCACTTTCTCCCTCATTGAATCCAAGCACCTTAAAAGATTTTACACTATATGCGTCAACTCTTGTTCGCTAAGCTGTTTCCCCCTAACTGTCCTGCATTCAAATGATTGAACAGACAATGTTAATGCTTAGCAAAGTGAATGTAAATTCCCTCTTTTCCCCTTTTCTGCCCAAGCAGATAGACATTCAACTCAAAGGAAACTTTGAAGGTTTACATCAAACAACTAGATTGCCTCCAAATTTAGCTTATAAAAGAATTATTTCCTCTAGAGAGTATAAAAATTGAAAATTAAAGCAGTAGAATAAGAAATTCTCCCTCACCCTCCCAGAAAATCTAGCTTAAGAGTTAGGATTCCTGCTCAGATGCCTTGAGAATGGCCACTTGCCAAGATCCCTTTCCTCTTGTCTTTTGTCACAGGTTCTTTCCTCCTTGTTCAGAATGGTTGAAAGTAAGATACTTTAATCACACACAGCAGAAGGTCATGAAGGAAGATGAGTGGGGTCCTATCTGAAACTTTAGATACTCTAGAAAAGGGAAATAGAAGAAAGTTTAAATGAAAGAAAATGAAAATTGGTAAAATAAAAATATCTTTAGGAAGTTGAAAATTTAATACTGAAATTATTAATATTCTACCTACTGGCTTTCTTCAGAATATGTATTAGAAGTTAATTTAGTCAACTATAGCCAGAGAGTAGCTGCTGTATGCTAGTCAACAGTCAAGCCATGAAAACTCAGAAACAGCAGAAAAGGTGGTGTCTTCATGGAATGAACATGGCAGGTAGGGCTGTCTAGTACCACATCTTAGAATGGTGGGAATGTGGCTATTGAACACCTCGAGTGTGGTTAATGTGATTGAGAAATTGAACTTTAATTATAGATATGAATTTAAATTTTACCTGTTCTAAAACTAACTACAATGTGGCTAAGTGGCTTCTGTATTGAAGATCACAGATCTCAGCAGATTGACTGTGATTGTGTGCAGTGATGAAAGTATTTTGTAGGGTCTTGGTAACACAGAGAAAGAGCATATAACCCAAATATTAGGTGAGCTTTGGAAAGTTGGAAGGTTAGGTCCTACCTGAAGTGTGTTTTGAAAAACTGTAAAACCCTGATGAAGCAGTCTCCTTTTAATTAAAAAGAGCAGCATGAAGAAGAAACATGAGAAAGCAGGACTCAGCATTGTGATTGGTGCCAGTGGCAAAGGTGTCATGGGAATTCACTTTGATGCCGTGAAGTACATTGCCAGGCAAGTTGTCGCAGGAACAAACCAGGGTTCCCAGATCACTTAGTTTCTCAAATCAGTTTAAAACACAGAAAGAAGCAGCAGCAGGGAGCTGAGGGAGGAGGCACATATTCCTGACTGATTATGTGGAGCAATAGCACAGCGGGTGGACGCTCGCCTTTCATACAGCCAACCCGTGTTCGATTCCTCCGCCCCTCTTGGAGAGCCTGGCAAGCTACTAAAAGTATCGCGCCCGAACGGCAGAGCCTGGCAAGCTACCCGTGGCGTATTGGATATGCCAAAAACAGTAACAATAAGTCTCACACTCAGAGACGTTACTGGTGCCCGCTTGAACAAATCGATGAGCAACGGAATGACAGTGACAGTGATCTACAACCTTTCTCAAATCTCTGCTGGGTGGAGGTTTGAGAAAGGGAACTAGATAGAAAGAAGGCACTTGGGGCCACTTTATTTTCTTAGGGGAGAAAAGGGCTCCTGGCCAATGGCTATAATGCAACGTAAGGCTACCAAACAGCTTTAGGTTTTAGCTATAGTTTTCAGGCCAGTTGGAATATAACATTAGCCTAGAGTTGGCATGTTCTCTACCCTATGATATGGTATTTCCACCTCTTTTTCCCTACAACCTGAATTACAGGTTACTGATTTATTCTCTATTCTTAACATAGAGAGTCTACTTCTGTTTTACAACTACTGGTGAATTTATTCTCATGTTTAACACACTTTGAAAGTTTCTTCTATTTTTTTCTTTTTTTAAAAAAAATTATGAGTGAGTCACTGTGAGGTACAGTAGTTACAAATTTATGAACTTTCGTGTTTGCATTTCAGTCATACTGTGATTGTTTACCCATCCCTCCACCAGTGCCCATTCTCCACCAATGTTCTGAATATCCCTCCCACCACCCCCACTTCATCCCCCACCACCCCACTCCGCTTCTGTGGAAGGGCATTTCCTTTTGTTCTCTCTCCTTATGGGTGTTGTAGTTTGCAATAGAGGTATTGAGTGGCCATCATGTTATCTATAGTACGTTCAGCACACATCTCTCAACCCGCATGGGTCCTCTCAACATCCTTTACTTGGTGTTCTTGTCTTCAGCAGCAAACATGAATATTTGAAAATAACAAATATTCATTATAGAGGAGTAAAAATGGGAAATATTATTTTATGGCATGTTTACAACAATAAAAAATTACATTTTAATAAATGTTGAAAGAATTCTAGTAAATAACTTTGAAACCTATGTCCCAAAAAATCATTTTTTTTCTATTTTTCCTACCCTGAGCCTGGTTTGCATTTCAAACCTGTCTAGGTGTTTTTGAAAATTGGCATACAGGTTCTTGAGGTGTTAATTTGAATAAAGACTTTGGTGATGGTTGGAATGGACTGGTGGTAGTATTGAAGGTAGGTAGTCAGAGGAGAAGATGGGAGGTAGAGAGAACTGCCTGGAGCTTTTAGGCCACCTAGACTCAAGAAGAAGGTCCTGTGGGGGGAAGCTGAGAGAAATGTTTTACAACAGACACTGTGAGACATCAGCGTTGTTGTGGTTTTCAGGTGACAGACTAAAGAATGGGCACAGGGTTGATTATGTGTAGACATCACCATTATGGCACAGTGAGAGCTCCAGCACATGAGAACAAGGTCCTCGTGGAAGGATTGCAGACACCCAGCAACTCTCACAGGGATTGATGGACGTCACTTGAGCTCTTCCATGAGTGGAGGAGGGAAGAATCAAAGATGTGACTCATTACTGGGTTCTTTTGTGTACGCATTGAACAGTGGGTCTTGCAAACTCACAGAAAAATTAAATATCAAAAATTTTAATGCTCTCTCAGCCGTTATGTGGTAACATAGTATTTAAGCAAATTATAATTTAAGGGGAACTGGTTCAGAATGAGAGTTAGCTAAGGATAGTGTTAGCTTCCTGAAATCAGAGAATTTGTGCCTCAGTGTGATTCTCCATTGAATCCCAGCACCTTGAACACTTTTTGGCACATTATAGGCACTTGATATGTGTTTATTTTAACTTTAAAAACCAGATAGTTTAGGTCTAGTTTAATGGCATGTGGTGATTTAAATATGCTTTATACAAGCTTGGTTGGAGGGGGGAATCTATCATATGGAATTGATCATGTAACAGATTTCCTGAAATATAATCTATAGGTACATTATTTTGGAATGCTGTGGTTCATTTTAGCTGCATTATTTTCACAGTTCTATGGGATGTTCTCCCTAGAGGTAGGTTTGGTTTGAGACTGTGGAAATGGCCGATTCTATCAGAAATAACATTCCTGCCTATCATATAAAGGAAATGTCATTGCCAGCAAAGTGATTTGTTTTGGAACATACTCCCCAATGCTTGTGATATGCAGGCATTCCACAGATATGAACCCCCGATCACAAGATTTGTCTTGTACCTGAAATGTGACTCTGCCACTCAGAAAAAGACCACATTTCTTTTAATAGAGCATAACCAGTCCCTGCAGAAAGACCTAGCTGTGGTACTAGTCATAGCATCAGTGGCCCTGGGGATCATAGACTTATATATAACCGGGTGCTTAGTTTGGGAGATGAGAGAGGGATAAAGACTGCTTGTGACATCCAGTGAAAAATTGGTGTGGAGTTTGACTGTGATTTAGTGGAATAATGAGGGAACATAGCTTAAAATGTCAGTGGAAGGAAAGGCCATGGAAAAAAATAGGTTTCAAGTTTTAAAATGTGAACTTGTTGCTGGTTTTGTTATGGTGTATGTCACTGATAGAATCTTACAATGTTAGTAAAATTGAGGAAATTTGCCTTTCAGATAACTCTATATTTTAGATGATAATTTTCTCCTCCTCCACTTTACCTGACTTCATGCTAATTCCACCCTGAGAAAAACATACTGTTTAAGGGTCTAAGTATATAGCTTCCAGATTATTATTAAATTTTTGACATTGAATAAAAAAGGTTTATAAGTTTAAGAGGAAATTCTTCAGTAATGAAAAAGTGGTCAGAAAATTTTTGCCTAATAGTTTCCAGAGAGAATGTGACATGTGTACATTTGACCACAGAAATTGTAATTTGGCAGTGAGAGTTGCTATGTGGAATTAAATAAAGGCACATAGTTTTCAGTAGTCACTGCACATAGCGGGATGTGTGCAGAGAGGGGAAAGTGACTGTATAACTGTGTTAGATTGTGGCTATGAGTTAGATAACTGGAGATGGTGAAATAAAGTGTTCTCAGCTGAATTAATATATTTTCAAAACTTGCCAAAACACTTAAAAACTTGCCCTTTGAGACCTGTAACTAACCAATCCAGTGTTCATTTTGACCTCAGTTTTCAGTTATAATGATACTAAAGTATGGGTTTCAGTATATATAATATTAGTCTTTTATAAGAGATTTTGGTCATTAAAAAGTCATGCTTATTGTAGGTAATCTGGAAAAAACAAAAGTTTAGGGGAAAATGTGAATAATTCAAGTACCTAAAAACAGGTATCATTGTCATTTTGTTAATGTCTTTGCATAGCTCATCTGGCTCAGAGTTAAGTCTGTGTGCTCCATCAGCTTGCTATTTACCTTTGCATGAACTATTAGCAAATAATGGCTTCTAAATATTATTTGGCTAAAGAAGTAAAAGAGTATTTCATGTTGTGAAAATTATGTGAAATTCAAACTTCAGTGTTCAGAAATAAAGCTTTATTGGAACACAGTCACGCCAGCTGATTTACATACTGTCTCTGGCTGCTTTAAAAAAAATACATTTTAAGCAATGTGGTTTACAAAACTGCTATTACAAAAAAACAGGGATTCATGCATAAAAAATTCAGCACAATATACTTCACCAGTGTGTCCCTGGTTGTTTTTGTAACTTCAGCAAAATTGAATTGTTGCAACAGAGAACACATGGACAGAAAAGCATAAGTATGTACTAGCTGACCCTTTACCAAAAAGTTTTCTGACCCCAGGTGATGCCTACAAAAAGTATTCAAAAGTGTATGTTCATAAATTTTGTAGCTATTTAATATTACATTAAGTGGCTATTACTTAATACTTATGTTATTATATAGGATTATTTTCAATTTTTGTCTGATTTTATTAATAAAAGAAACCAAATAATAAATGAAATTGGTGGCTCAAATGGTATTATTCACTTAGGAGAGTTGCCAGATCTTTTTTTTTTTTTTGAGTTGCCAGATCTTAATCTAAATGGTTCTATCAATTTGTATGATCACTTGCAATTTATAAATGATGCCTGTGTAATATTAATTTCTCTCCCATTTAGTGTCATCATATTTTAGATTCAATTTTGATGTGCAATAAATATTACTTTCCCTTTTTTGATTCCTAATGTGGGTCACCATTTTTTCCTATGTTTCAACCAACTGTATTTTGACCTTTGTGAATTGCAATTTTTTATGACCTTTATTCATGATTTAAATAGTACAAAGATAAACTGTGGAAAGAAAGTGTTGAACTTTCAAAGTTTTCCCTCCTAAGTGCACTCCAAGGTAGTTTCTTTTTCCGATGATAATTAGCAGTTTCATGCTAAGTTTCATGCTAAAAGGAGAAAGTTTTCTCTCTTTTCAGGGAGGAAAACTTTTATTTATACATTTCTGTGTATTTATGCTTTATTATTTTTGGCTTTCTCACTGGTGTTCAGGAGCCCTGCAGTCCTCTTTCAGTGGTTCTTGGCCAACCGGGCAGTTGCTTGAGCCTTGAGTTGCCAGGGATCACCTGGGCTTCTCTGGCAGTGCTCAGGGGACTGTGTGATTCTTGGATCAAACTGGGGCCAGCTGTATGAAAGGCAAGAATAAAAGTGCCTTAAGCCCTGTGCTATCTGTCTGATACCTGTACATATGTCTTTATGTATAATATATATTAGATTTCTCTATATTATATACTTATATATGTTTATGTTTATATAATATATTTATTAGATCTCTCCATTATAGAGAGATAAAATCTATTATATATTATATATTCTACATAGATTATTAATCTATATAATGTATGTAATATATTATATATAATCTATTATATATTATATATCTATTATATATCTATATAATATCTATTATATATTATATATCTATATAATATCTATTATATATTATATATCTATTATATATCTATATAATATCTGTTATATATTATATATCTCTGATATAGAGAGATCTAATGTATATTGTCTATATAGATCTTATATATACATATATATATTAGATCTCTATATATAACCACACCCTGTGCTGCTTAAGGCTCATGCCTGTGCTCAAGGACAACTCCTAGAGGTGCTTGGGAGAGCCATAAGCTATGCTGGGTATTGAATCTGGCTTGGCTGCATGCAAGGCAAGTTCCTTAACCCCTGTACTATCTTTACAATCCCAATGCATATTTAAAAATATGGAGTACTGGAATAATATTACAGTGGACAGTGGGCTTGTCTTGCATGAAGCTAACCTGCGTTTGATCTCTCAATCTCCATATGGTCCTCCGAGCACTGCCAGGAGTGATTTCCTGAGCACTTAGCACTTAGGTAAGCCCTGAGCACCACCAGGCATGTCCCCAAACAAAACTATGAATAGATTCTTTTACATACACCCATTTTCACAGGCACACACTCTTTTTTTCACTTGGACATGTTTTTTATATAAGTTCTGACATTAAAGTTCTTGTGCATTTAAGAAATTATGTTCTGTGGTTGGATTGCTCACAGGATCCTTTTGTTTATTTAAAAATTATTTAAAAATAATTTTTTTATTGAGTAACTGTAAGATAGGCTCTTAAAAAGCTGTTCATGATTGGGTTTCAGTCATACCATATTCCAAAACCCACCCCTCCACCAGTGTACATTTCCCGGCACCAGTGTCCCCAGTTACTCTTCCATTACCAACCCCCACTCCCACCCCGTAGCTTTCCTCTATGGCAGGCACTTTCTCTTTCTCTTCCCCACCTCTCTCTCTTCCTCTCTCTCTCCTCGCCCCTTCTCTCTCTCTCTCTTTCTCACCCTCTCTCTCTCTCTCATAGGTAAAATCTGTTGATGGACACATGAGCTCTTTGGTGACTTTTTGTGAGGATAGCCATATAGGTTTGCAGGTGCAATTGCTGGATCTAAGGCAGGTGCATTTAAAATCTGGTCTTTCAGAATAAGGTTCCATCTCTGCCAACTTTGTTTTTCCTTGTCTTCTTGGCAGTGGGTATTACCAGATACCCATATTTTCATCTGTCTCATATCTTTTCATTCTCGTGTTTTGTGTACATTTATTTATGAATGAGATTTGGTAATTTCTCATATATTTATTCGTTACTTTATTTTTCTCTGCTCCACCATACAGCTAACTTGTATTTGAGGCAAAAACTTCTGGTTTCTTTTCTTCCTTTCCCTTCTCTTGCTTTCCCTCACCTTCCCTTCTATTCCCTTCCCTCTCCTTTCTTCCTCTCCCTTCCCCTCCCCTTTCCATCTCTTCCCTCCTCTCCCTACCCAGCCCCTCCCCTCCCCTCCCCTTCTTTTCTTCCCCTTCCTCTCTTCATTTCTCCCCTCCTCTTCCCCTTGCCTTCCTCCTCCCTTTTTTCTATAGAGATTCTGAATATTACCTGAGGCTGGGGCGATAGCACAGCGGGTAGGGCATTTGCCTTGCACATGGCCGATCCAGGTTCGATTCCTCCGCTCCTCTCAGAGAGTGCTGCAAGCTACCGAGAGTATCCTGCCCGCATGGCAGAGCCTAGCAAGCTACATGTGGTGTATTTGATATGCCAAAAACAGTACCAACAAGTTTCACAATGGAGATGTTGCTGGTGCCCACTCGAGCAAATCGATGAACAACTGGATGACAATGCTACAGTGCTAAGGAAAACAAAACGAAGTCACTGTACTTACTTCTCAACTCCCCTGGAGCTTTAATCATATTATTAAGGTTTTGTCAATAGGATATATATATCATAATTATATACATATCCTATTGACAATATATATACACATATATAAGCAAATGTGTTATAATTATAGAGATTAATATATGATTAAGGTTTTGTCAATAGGATATATATCATAATTATATACATATCCTATTGACAATATATATATGCACACATATATAAGCAAATGTGTTATAATTATAGAGAGTATATAAGTATCATTTGTTTTTTGGGGGGTTGGGATCACACCCAACTCTGCTCAGAGCTTACTCTTGACTCTACTTAGGGCTTCATATGAGGTGCTGAGAGTTGAACCAGGGTCAGCTGCATGTAAGACAATTGTCTTAACTCTGTACTATCTCTTCAGCCCCTGTAGGATGTATCTTTGATGTAAGGGGCATCTCCTTTGCTTTGTTTCTCTTCTTGCTAGAAAGCAAATATTAGAGCTGTAATGTGAGCAGTGTTGTTTGAACTCTGAAGCAGAAGCCACATACAGAGGCAGATCTATACTGAGAAATCCGTGATAGTAGTTAGAGAGAAACAAACTTATGTGTTATTTAAGCCACTGACAGTTAGAGTTTTCTGCTACCAATCTTAATAAATATAATTTTTCTGAAACCAATCTTTCTGAAGCCAATCTCAATAAATATACTATTTTTAGCCTTCTTCTAATCCTGTTCTTCCTTGATTTGTGTAAGCTTTTTTGATTTAAACAACCCATACTGTAGCCATCATCTGAAACATATTGTATATCTTTTTTGTTAGCTCCTTTTTTCAATTTTGGACACATTTTATATAGTATTCTTACATATAAATTCATTTTTATACATTAGTAAACACTTCAGGTGTGGATCTATTTAAGTTTTAAATTCTCTGAGTTGTTGGTACTATACAAGACACAGAGGAATAAACTCCTTTGCAGTTTCTGGCCATTTATTGCATTTTCTTCTATGAAATGTGTTGGATTGCTAGGATAGAAGCATAATAGAAGCACAAGAGTGTGAAGGAGAGTAGGAAAAGAAAGAACAAAAGCCATCTGGGAAAATTCTCTGACTCTTTTTCCACCTTCAATCATGTCAGGAAATCTAAACATCCAAGAAAAGAAAATGGGAATTGTTATCTTGTCAGGCACAAGACATTTTTAAAAGTAATTTAAATTAAAGTTTAAATGTTCCAGTATAATTTAAAACTTAAGTGCTGAATTCTATCTGTAATATAACAACATATAATTTCTTTTGGTGAAAGGACTTAGAACTTTTATGTAAATGCTATAAGGCTGATTTATTTACTCTAGATCCATGGGTATTCAAATATTGAACTATTAACACTCAGTATCAATAATATAAGCATTTATATTTGGCCTCTAGTGCAATATATGCACTTTTAGTTTATCAGTTCACAAGATTTGTCGAGTCCTTGTAATGGTTATAAAATAGTGCTGTCTTGGGCCTGAAACTGCTTTCTCTGGGGTGGTAGCATAAAGTTATGATTAAGAATATTGGGAGGAGAACTAGATAGATCAAGAGTCAGATCCCTTTCTGTCATTTATTAAGCTATTTAACGTGAGGCTATTTATTCTACTTTTCTGAGTGCTACTTTCTTCAATTAAACTAAGGATAACAGTAGTAATTTCTCATCTATTTGAGAGAAATTGAGATAATTCCTTAACTAAGCCTAGTAGAGCACCTGATAAAAAATACTAAGCACATGTTAACTAACAGTCTAAAGATCAATTTGTAATTTATTAATACTTACAAAAAATAAAAAGATTTGAGGAGAACTACTGTGTGCTATATATTTCTTTGTGTTTTTACTTAATCCCTGTAACAATTCTATGAGTGATTCTTCCTATGTTTTAGATAATGATACAGGATTGGGTCGAAGAAATAGCTCAGTAGACATGCCCTAGATGCACAAGGACCCTAATTCAAACTCTGGTACCCCATGGCCCTCTGAGTAGTGTAGGATTGCAACTCTAGTAGTGTAGGTAGGCAACTCTGGTTGCCCCAGCACTGCTAACACTGAGGAGCACTGTATCCCTAGGACTCAGGATTGAACCATCTGACCTGATTGACCAGGAATCACTTGAACCTCCTAAACACTGCTTGGGAGACCATGACCCTCCCCAAACCCAACCCCAGCCCGTCCCCTCATACACAACACAGGGATACAGACTCATTCAAGATAAATGCCTTATCCAGGCTCACATAGTTAATGCATGACAGAACCATAGATGTAATTCAAGGTACTTCCAAGTCTTAAGTACATATCTGTCACTGTAATGTGCTAGTTTTAATTAGAAGATAATCTATATATACATAAATAACAATGTAAGATCAAAACCAGAAGTTGTGGCACTGGAGAGATAGCACAGTGGGTAGGGCGTTTGCCTTGCACGCAGCTGACCCGGGTTCAATTCCCAGCATCCCATATGGTCCCCTGAGCACCACCAGGGGTAATTCCTGAGTGCAGAGCCAGAAGTGACCCCTGTGCATCGCCAGGTGTGACCCAAAAATCAAAAACAAAACAAATAAAAACACAGAAGTGGTTGTGTGAGTGGTTTGTTTATTCAATAATACATAAATTATTGTATTTAGCCCCAGATATTTTGTTAAGTACTAGTGTCACATGGTCATGATTTTCTGTCTCAGTGGGTGCTTTTAGTTTTACAGAGAAGATGTAAGTGCATGCTAATAAATAAAACATTTATTTATTTGAAATAAAATACTCATGAAGTAATGTTAAAAAGTGATTAGATGTTGCTGCATTGGGGGAAGGGTAAGGAGAAGATCTGCAGAGGCCTTATGATTGACTTACCAAAGAACAGAAAGGTGCCTTAGAGAGGGGAAAGACAAGAGGTGGTCTGAACAGTTGACCATCACATTAGGGACTCATAAGTTTCATATAACTGCATTGCAGGATATAAGCAAGGAAATGGTGAATAAGGGAGAGTTTGTGAGTTAGGCAGCAAGAGCATCTGCAGAATCAACTGGCAAAGCTCCTGCCTATAGGGAAGCATGAAGAATCAAGACCATTAATCCAGTCAACCTCCCACATTGACTGGGTAGCCTATGCTGAATTTGAATTAAGCCACTGGCTTAAGACTTTGGCCCTTGAAGAAGTGCTGAGTGTCCCTTTGAGGACAAAATAGTTATGTTGTGAATCATGTTTGTATAAATATCTTCCTTTTTTTCCTGATTTGTTTCTTCCTCAATGATGGATCTTCCTTCATACTATCTATGTAAGCAAGTCCTCTTAGGTTCTTTTCTATCGAGAGATTAAAATATGCCCCCTCTTGCTTACATAATCTTGGCATATTTTGATATCAGTGAACCAGATCCAATACTTTCTGTACTAATATTTAATGACTTATATTTAATGTACTTAAATTTAATATTTAATGACTAATATTTAATTATGATAGTTGTATATGTAGGTATACAAATATATATCTGTATATGAATAAAATATGTGTGAATGTATAAGTATGTATTTAGTAAGGTTCATGTATATATGCATGTGCATGTATGTGTGTATATACATTTGTGTTGGAAATATTGTCAGGCATCTCACAAGAGAAAATGAGAAATATAATTATTGTCAATTTTGATTGTTTATAAAAACTGTAGTCCTATGATACCAGGATGGCAGAACTGGAAAATGTATGGACTTTGGTCAACAATTTTAAAGGAAGAAAATGTGATATTGGGCATTAAGACTCTAAGGGAAAGAATATATTAGTAAATAACACAGAAATGGTGAGGTGGGGGAGTAGTACAGCAGGTAGGGCATTTGCCTTGCACACAGCCAACCTGGGTTCAATCCCTGGCATCCCATATGGTCCCCTGAGAACCGCCAGGAGTAATTCCTGAGTTTAGAGCCAGGAGTAACTCCTGAGCATTGCTGAGTGTGACCCAGAAAGCCAAAAAAGGGGTAAATGAAAAGGAAATGGTGAGGGAGTCACATTGAAAGGCCCTCTGGGGGTAATTTGTCAGTTTTATCAGTTAAAGTGGAGCTGTGCTTTGTCTATCCAGGGCCAGGGAGACAATTCAGGGATCAGGGATAAAGTATACAGAAGTTCAAATATCAGTGCCACATGCTCTATCCCCTATACTGTCACTGTCATCCCATTGCTCATCAATTTGCTAGAGCGGGCACCAGTAACGTCTCCATTGTGAAACTTGTTACTGATTTTTTGTCATATTGAATATGCCACAGATAGCTTGCCAGGCTCTGCCATGCATGTGTAATATTCTCAGCAGCTTGTCAGGCTCTCTGAGAGGGGCAGAGGAATAGAACCCAGGTCTTCCGTATGATAGGCAAATGCCCTACCGCTGGGCTATCGCTCCAGCTATCCCCTACAGTGCTGTGTATATCCCTGGAAGCCCCCAGCACATCTGTCATTGCCTGGTGACCTCCAGCACCACTGGGCACCATAGCACTGCATCATTGGGCCCTATCGCTGAACTGTTCAGCCTGACAGAAGTGACTTAGTATGTCCCTAAGCACTGCCTAGGAGGTTTTCCACCTAAAGAAAAGCAGCCAGTAATTTAGGGAACTTTAAAACACTTCACGGAGGTTGAAATAATAATAAATGTCCTAGAGAATCTAATTGAACCCATGTCATCTAAACTGTAGTTAATCTTGCTATCCTTCTGTAGAACTTGAGTGTTATCAGATGTCATATGTATTGGAACCACGCCATTGGAATCACACCAACTTCAAAGCTGGAAAGAGTCTAGCTCCTCCTTATCTTATAGGTAAGGGTAGTGAACCCCAGATGGGCAAGGTCATGGCTGGATCATAATAGAAAAGGGAGGAAAAACAATAGTCTTTGGATTGCTAGTCAAGTGTTTTTTCCAACCTATTGTGTGCCCAGCAGAATCTTCTTGCAATACTGTTCAGGATTACTAAGCTGCGTTGCTCTTTGATTTTTATATACTAGATTCTAGAAGACTTAACTGATCATAAATGCTACATAGGAGACAAATGGCTCAGTGTCATCATTTTAGAAGCTTTGGTCTGCAAAATGGCTTTGATTTATACTCAATTTATTGAGTGATTATCTTATTATTAGACTAATGCTTTATTTATTTTTTGGTTGAAAAAACACTCTTAGACAGCTAAGATATTAAAATCCTGAAAAATGGCTATAGGACATGTCCAATTACTATATTTCATAAGATTTTTTAAATGCAGAAATTTAGTAGACACACTTTGTATTGTGAATATATATTTAGCTGATAGACTTTAACAGTCTAAATAGAATCATTTATAGCTTATTGAGTAAATAAAAGTACTTCCATAAAGATTCACATGACAACTAGCTTTTATTTCAGGTAACTAATCTCTTTTTTAAAAATTGCTTAAATTTAGATTTACCTGAGTGACTACTAGAACATCTCAGCAGTTTAAAAAGTATTTAAATGACTATGAACTTTACAGATTTAAGTTATAAGATCAGGTGGTGAATATTAACTTTTAACAGTTTCTGATAAAAAGTTATTTAACTTGTCTTTTATTCTTTGTTATAATAAAAATGTTTGATATATTTCTGGGTATTATCTTTAACAAGAAAAATAGTTCTTATTTACTTGTTATTTTAACATTGTATCCTGAGATCAAAATATTACTAGAATTTTTATTGACATTTTAAGCTAGTAGGTGATATAAAATCAGATCTTAAGTTACATAATAAAAAAGAAACTTATTTTCTAACAATGTGAATAGAAAATAACTCCCCCAAAAAGTTTTTATTTATACATAAGTAAATCTATTTACTTGGTGGAGAATTACTTTTGAGGAGCAAATATGTTTGAGACTTTCTCTTTTTAAAGGTTTTTTTTCCCCCATGTGTAGGTCATATGGTCAGAAAACAACATGGGAAAAGTGTGACTAATTTGAAATGCTAGGAAAGCACACAATTCCTCACTCAATACATTGAAATATTTGTTAAAACATGGCTTCAGACACATGGTGGAAAATAGACATAGGAGGAGAAAAGGCAAAAGTCTTACAAAAGAACACCTTCTAATAGAGTGCCAAGATCCAGTCCAATAAGGAGAGATGAGCAGGTGGAGACCTTCCCTAAAAGATGGCCTTCCAAATACAAAGTGTGTTTCGTTGATGCAACTGCAAGAATAAAGAAAATAAAACTTCAAGTATATAGTGGAGGGTTGAGTAAGTTAACTATGTTTACATAATTCATGTGTAATGCAAAACAGAGAGTGACTGATCATTTTGGCAAAACCACCTCTATCTAAAGCATCAAGAAACAAATGGCCTCAGTAAACACCTGACCTTCCTTGGCCTGCTTCTGTCCACTCCTGTCTTCACAGTTTTCTTAGATCAGAAGTTGAAGTGTAAAGATGTAACAAAAAACTTTTGAAGGCCTACCTGCCAATATTCTTTTATCATAATAAAGCACACTATCTCTCAAACTTTTATCCAGATGAAAATCAGGTGCCAATGTCTCCCCCGCTTCTAGCATTCCTCTGACCTGCCCCTGAGGTCTGGCAGAGTAAGTTGGTAAAATAGCCTTGGAGTTTTTAAGCATCAAAATCAATCAGGTAAAGATGCTACCAATTCAAACACACAGCTAAGAAAATATATCAGAAATGGAATGGATCAAATAGCAGTGAAAGGACAAAATTCTGGGTTCCAAACTGACATGCCACGTCCAGTATTAAGGCCCTGCAAACCAGACCTTATTCTTCCTCCTAGTCAGAGTCAGCACTTGTCCAGGGAGTTCTCTGCGTTGTGTTGAGAGAAGTGAAACCCTCTCCTTCACAGAGCCATTCAGGAGACCATTTGAGGTATTTTTAACTGCTCACATAAAGAGATGATTTCTGTCAGCTGTAGACTTGCACTGGAGTATCAAGAAATCAAAAGAATAGAGATCAAAGAAAATTGCTGAAGTAGGTGTTAGATGCAGCCATTGATTTTTCTCCAGTGGTAGTTAAAAAAATTTTTTTTTAAATGGCAACAAACAACAGTTGAATTTCTAAGACCATAGATAACTACACTCTTGTTTTTACATGTAGAAAAAGTTGATATGATTATAAAGTAGATCCTTATGCTTGACACTATTTTGTTATCAAAACTATGGGAATTTACCAAAGATATTTAATTTTGTGAGGAAACTTCTAATATAAAACGTAATTTTTTGTGGAGATACTTATGACTGGGTTTGAGCAAACTTTATTGGGTGGGCATATAGAAAATTTTGGCAAAAATTTATTACTATTTTCATACTATCTAAAAATGTCATAAGATAAATTTCAGTTAATAAAAAATAAAATTAAGATACACCACAAAGTAGCAACAAAGGGCCATGGGCAACACAACCATAGAATTGATCTACAAAACTGAGTTTGTGGGGGATTGAAAGATTGAAAAGGGTTGTTGGGGGATGGAGGTGGGCAAACTGGTAATGGGTATGATATTGGGATTATGTACAAGGAAAACCATCATTAACAATATTATAAATCATAGTGCCTGAAGCGATTTAAAATCATAAAAGAATAACTGTATGTTTCATTAGTTTATTCATATTAATTGTTACCTATTGATTTCAGTTTCTTTTAAGGTTTAAATGGGAGTTTACCAAACTTATAAATTCAGTTTTCAAGTACTACATGAATGTGTGGAACTTTTCATCTTGTTTTCTATAGTTTCTGGATGCCATTAAGATTTTACGCTACAGAACAAATTATTTTCATGTTATAATACCACATTTTGATATATTAAATCTGAATAGTCTCTATTGAAATAGGTACTTTTTTAACAAAAAGTAAAGTCAAAAACATTCATTTCACTAACATTTTATATACTAGTGTGACATTTTTACAGGTCATTAACTTTTCTTTGTGCTATGGATTTTAATTATGGTAGACTGATATAATTTGAGAATATAAATATCCATAGATTATATTCTAGACAGTTTAATATACTGTGTTTAAAGTATATATGTATATTTTACATGTTGTTACTATTATGGTATTATATGTAATTATTATTGACACTGGTTTCTATAAATTTCCAATGGATGGAAGCAGAAGTAAAAATGCATGGCTTTATTGACCCATTGATTCAGTAGCTTTATGAAAATTTTATATGAAGTTTCATGTTTAGGCAAAATTCTGTTGTTCTGAAAACTTTTTTTTTCCTTTTGGTGTTTGGGTCACACCTGGAAGTGCTCAGGGCTTACTCTGGCTAGGCATTCAGGAATCACTCCTGGCAGTGCTCAGGGGACCATATGGGGTTCCTTGGATAGAAACTGGGTTGGCCGTTGCAAGGTAAATACTTGATCTGCTTACCTGATGTACTATTACTCCAGACCCTGACATAATTTTTTTTTTACATTTTCATTTAACAAGAGATTTTTGTCACACTTGGAAAATAACTTAATACTTATTATCATCGGAATTGCTTAAGCAGTAATTCTACTCCATTTCATATTGCAGTGGTTGTTAGTTCACTTCCCTGTTTAAGGTTTGCACTCTGTTTAACAGTTTCTATTCTATGTGTTTTTTTTTCTCTCGTATCTCAGATGGGGTCACGAGACCATTCAAATCTCTCCATGCCTTCAAGAGCTGCTCTTCCTGCTGGCACAATAAATGTGGGGGATTTTTTGCCCTTGAAAGCTGAACTCGATACCGCTTACACGTTCTTAAAGGAGTCATTTATACAGCCTGTGCCCCACACTTCATCAGCATCTTACTCCTCTCCAGCGACTATGTCTTCTAATGCCAAAAGACCAACTCAGATTGGATTATGACTTTATTAAATAAAAGTAGATGCAGGAAGAATTACCAGTACAATTAAAATCGCTTTGAAGATAGATTGGATTTTTCTTATCAGTGGAATTTTGTTTCAACACAGCTCGGCGGTGGGTTTTAAAAAATTATGTGCTGCTATCTTGATGTGTACAGGTATCTCTGTCTCCTGGAATAATGAAATAACCAACTTTTCCCCCCTCTAAGTTTTATTTATTATCACAGTTGCTCATTTTTATGTAACATATTTTTAAATGTTAAAGAATGACACATTTTGGGTAATTTCCCTCTGACTTAAAAAATCAATAAGCCATTTTAGTCTCTATCTATCAAAGTTGTTTCATACTTGTCTATTTTAAAGCAGAACTGCAATACTTTAATAGGATTGAGAGAGCTATTTGAAATGTATGCCAATGATTCCTGTCATTTCATGGCAGCCCTGCCATGGTTCACTGAGCCCCCTCTTCTCTCTTGTCAGCTCAACTGAAGACAAGCATTTAGTTGCAAACTTTAAGCAGGTTGTGCAAAACAGAAATGATGTGGCTGCTTCTCCTCCTGCACAATAATGTCACTCCTGGTCAATGTGAGAAGGTCAGG
The DNA here is from genome assembly GCF_027595985.1 of Sorex araneus. Taxonomy (NCBI): domain Eukaryota; kingdom Metazoa; phylum Chordata; class Mammalia; order Eulipotyphla; family Soricidae; genus Sorex; species Sorex araneus. The sequence continues at coordinate 56,948,505 of NC_073302.1, read as the reverse complement.
TTGCTCCTTGTAAAGCTACATGATACCACTTGCCCATTTGAACAAGTTAAGTTAACTGCTGAATCTGGTCCCTGCAGGCACTGAAAACTCATCCTGTTATCAAGTCTGCATTTGGTAAGAAAGTAGAACAATCGTGCTGGAAGGATTTCTGTGGTATGTTTAGGCACTTTTTAAAGGATAGTTCCTTCCCCAGTATGGTAGGTAATATATTTCGTATAAGCTGAAAAACTTCAAGGTAATGGCTGTTTTGACCTTCAAAATAGACTCCTTTTTTTTGTTTTTGTTGTGGGCAGGACCCAAGAGTGACGCCCATCTTTGATGCTGACAGAATTTAAAACAAGGCCATTGCCCTGCATTTTCTGCCTTGTAGCACACAAAAGTAAAATTGTATGTCAGGCCGAGATGTCGGGGAGCTGACAAGATGCCCCAGTGACATTTCAGCTAGAAAGAGCAAGTGTCTTGCAACCAAGTGGTCAAATATCAAATAATAGGTCAAGCAGGAAGGAGCTGAGTTCTAACCACAAAGAGGTTTCTGGTAACTTACTTGACAAGCTTTTGGGCGCTTTGTGGCTTGACAAAGTGATGTTCTGTTGGGTATCGCTAGACAGACTGTTCTTTATCGCCTTCAGAAGATCAGACATTGACATTGATTAAACTCTTTAACCCTTAAAGGTTAAATCCTCACGGTTTGCATTGTGGTAAGTGAAGAACAAAAGGACATTCGTAATATGTATTTGGTTTTGTATTAATCACTTAACTCCCAAGTGATACTAACTTCTGATGTGAACTGTATTTTTTTGACAAGTTTTGATGCAAAAATCCATATTTTTAAATTCTTTTTCATTAAGGACTATTTCATTATTGATACATTAGAAAAATAACAGTATGTTTTCCAGAGTGTCTATTATCTTATTTTTACAGTTACATTTGATTAAAAAATACCCAACTTCTGAAAATTTTTTTATTGGTCTTTGTAAAATAAATTTGCATGCTGACATTTTGTTATTAGCCAAATCAGCCAAGTGATTTATACCATTTGAGGTAACAGAGTACTACTCTGTAGTTAATGCAATATTCTATCTTACTGAGCCACAATAATTAGCTTTACATAAATCATTAGAAAGTTCTTTGTGTAGAGTAAAATGATATCTCTAACCACATTTCTCTTAATTCCTTCTTTGAAATTCTTTGTATTAATCATTGAATATTATAGAACATGCCCTGTGAAATATCACATATGTGAAATTCAACTTGCAAATTCATTGTAACATAGATAATGCTATTGATTGTTTTTTAGAGATCTTATAATAATTTTTGTACATTTCAAGACTCTTCTGCCATTCCATACAATAATTAAGATATTGTCATATAGAAATTTGTATACATCTTTTAACTCATGGATATTGCTGAACTTCCAATTTTCACACTGTAGAAAAACATTGTTGTTATGTTTCACTTATGTCTGTGCTCGTGCATTTATGTATTTTTGTGCTGAATGCTTTTTCAGGTTCCACTGATTTAAGAGGAATGAGCACCTTTGTAAACTTTGCCTTGGTTTAGGCAAAGACCTATGGTATTCCTGCCATAATTTTATATTCTATTAAAGGTATAATACCAAAAAAATACATGTCTCAGTCTCTTTATGTGGGAATTTGATTTTACGGATACATAGTAAATTCTGAACTATAAATTTAAAAAGATTATTAAATCAAAGCATGCCACATTTATAACCCACAAGATGCTAAAGGCTGCAGAGACTAAAGGATGAGCTTCCTGCGTGTCATTAGTATTCACTACCAAATATAGTAACTTTTATACCATATGCTTTTTTCCCCCAGAAGTCAGACCCAGCAGGAGGAGAAGATTTAATGACACGTCCTATGGAGATCTGAGAAACTCTAGACTGCTTTCGAGCACCTTAGTGACCAATCGCTGCATATTTGAGACTGTGTTGTGTTGGCAAGGACAGTTGCTCTATCAGCTTCTTTGCCTCCTTAAGAATGATGTATAAAATAGACATATCTCAGAGAAAGGCTTCAATTATTCTTGTAGGGAAAAGGAAAATTTACGGTACACCTTAATAAGTGGATTTTCTTACTAGCCTTCTGTGATCTAGAGAAATACCTGTGTTATCCATCTTTATCAAAGGAAATCTTAGAGGCTATTATTCTGATACCCGAATCACAATTACTTTGTTGGAAATTTGCCAGTCTTTTTTAATATAAACATTTCAGCATGACACAGTGCAAATGTAAAGATGTTTAGAATCTCGTGAAAATTACTAATTCTGTGTAATTTGATGACATAAATGAATTACCTTTTAAATAATCACTTTAATATGCCAAATATCTGTCCATTATTAAATTATACAAGAGTTCTTCTTTTGCATTCATAATATAATTCTGCTGTTGAGTGCTTAATTAGGTCATTACTATTTTCATACTACTTTACATAACAGTTTTACCTGAATTCATTCTATAGTCCATAATGAGCAATAGTAAATCAATCCACTTTTGCTGTGTATTTTTATAGCCAAATCTTCTAACATAAAGGGTGGAAATACTTATTGAGCAAATATTCTGTGCTAGCTTTTATAGTAAAACTCTAATGTTCCCACAGTTAACCTCTGGGATAGGTATTAGCCATCACCATTTTATAGATAAGTATCTGAGCACCTACAAAGTAAAGCACTTGAGATCACAGAGAACTTAGTAATTAGTGCACCCAGAGCTGTAACTCTAAAACACATACTATTTCCATTTTTCCATGTCTGACTTCAAGAAAGAATTCATAATTATTAAAGAGAAAGAAAAAATTTCAAAATATCACAACCAGTTAGGAATAATTTTGCGTTTTAGTTTTGAAATGTAGACCACCTGTCTATTGAATAGATAAAACTAAGCATTAGTTTATCCATGCATAATTTATCCATTCATATGACTCATAAAGAATAGTGAAGTTTAAATCTATCTTCACAAAACCCAACTCCCCATATGTTACCCAATATCTTTAGGATGAGCTGAGACACCACATGATACTCTCAGAGAGTATTCCCTCATTTGAAATATGTTAATGATGAGTCAGCCTGAAAAATTATGACTTCCCTGTGATACATTCTGAGTAAAACTGAAAGCTTTAACATAAAATTCTAGGTTAGAGATAGGACTTATATTTTTTGGACGAGAGTGGCAGACTAAATAAGGATAATAGACTAAAAGGTATCATGTACTATTCTTTGGAACTTTTGAGTTCATGAAAAAGGGAGCTAATATGCAGATGTAACTAAATTAAGAATCTTGAGATTAGGAAAATATCCTTTTGTTTTCAGGTGGGCCCTAAAAGCATTTACAAATGTTCTTCTAAGAGAGAGAGCCTGATGGTGACTTTGCTACAGAAAAGAAAAATTCATGTAATTATGGAAACATTTTGGTGCACTGTACTTTGCTTTTTTAAAAAAAATTGGGGGAGTGTCGGGGGACAAACGTCACTGTGGTCTGGGCTTACCCTGGCGTTTTGCCCATATGTCACTCCTAGTAATGCTCAGAGATCCTGTGCAGTGCCAGGGATGAAACCTGGGTCATTTGCATGCAAGGCAATCGCCCTACCTTAATACTACTTCTTCACCCTGGAGTAATGCACTTTGAAGGCAGAGGATGGGATTGTGAGCCAAGGAATGGAGATGCTGCTAAGAGCTATTAAAAGCAAAGATACTGATTTCTTTTTGTCACAAGTTTATGGTCATTTGTTACAGCAACCATAAGGAAAAATACATAACTAGTAAATTTAGGTCTTTTGGTTTTGTTTTATTTTGTTTTAGTCAGGGAGGGGGTGCAAAGTGCTCAGGGTTTATTTCTCACTCTCCACTAGTGGATATAATCCTAGCAGGCTCCAGGACCATATGCAGTGCCTGGGATCAAACCTGGGCCAGCCACACGTAAGACAAGCACCTTGCTCGCTTTACTATTTCCCTGGTTCTATTTTTAAATAATGTATTGAGGCCAGAGTGTATATAGTACAACAGGTATGGCATTTTCCTTGCATGCAGCTAATTCAGGTTCAATCCCTGGATTTCCATTTTTAAATTAAGGCTCAGTGATTTACAAGGTTGTTCATAATAAAGTTTCAGGCATAAAATTTATAAAACAACTTAGTATCCTGATATCAAAATAATGTCTAAGCCTTTATAACTTGAATTTCTATGTTAAGGTTTCCATTTTGTATTTCTGACCCCTCAATATAATAAACTAATTGTTAATACTGAGGCATTTATTCATACTCTACTGTCAGCTTTAATAGTACTTTAATTATCTTGTGATTTCAATGATTTTATTTTTTACAATTTTAAAAAGGTATGCTTTAGATATATTAAGTTTATCTTAAAGATCTACTTTAAGTTCAACCACTGTAAAACAATTGATAATTTTCCAAACAAAATAATACATAGATTTTAGTTTTGCATTGGTGAAATCATTGTTTCTTCCCTAATGATTTAGTTCAAGAAGAACAATTTTACCTGAGACAATTAAGAATTCAATTAAGAAACCTAAAATATTAGAGATTTACCTAGAGTGTTAAATGTTTCAAGTATAGCAGCAAAGCAACAAAACCTCTGGTCTATTAGTAATACATCTATTCTGCCAGGTTAAATGAGATGTAAGGGTATACATTTGCATATTGGTAGAAAATCTCAATTTTCTCTTCTGAATCTTGACAGTTTTATTAGGGCTCTTTTCTGACACTGCAGTGTGGTGGTTGTGTATGTGTAGAAAGCAGATGTCCTGTAATTCATACTGTGGGTGTGTGTATGTATTTTGCTAAGAGATTTTCTCAAATATATAGTC